>NW_016813147.1:111974-143424 GCF_001698545.2 Rhinopithecus bieti
TTGTATTGGGAGTTATACCTGATGTAAATGATGAGTTGATGGGTGCTGACAAGTTGAAGGGTGCAGCACACCATCATGGCACAAGTATACATGTGTAACAAACCTGCACGTTATGCACATGTACCCTAGAACTTAAAGTATAATTAAAAAAAAAAGTATTGATTATTTGTGATTTGAATTTATTAGGCTTCCTCTATTCCATTACATAATACCTCCTTTCTATTTGAACTACATGAACCAAATAATAAAAAGACTTGCATCCCAAAATGTTGGTAGCCATGAAAGTTTTCACTCTTCAGAAGAGAGAGAAAATCCATTCAAATCCAATTAAAAGAGTTAAGATTCTGATCGTTCTGAGACTATGTCTGGGACATTTTCCCTGTATAAAGTTGCATTAAGGTGTTTTGCCTCAGTATTAGTAGGGTTTTGTTGAAAATACAAATAAGATCTGTGAGTAAAACAGAAATATAAATAATAATATTGTACTGTCCTTTATAGCCTTGATCTTTCTTTTCAAAATTAAGACCTCTTCCTTTTCCCCTTCCTTTTATTGTGATGCTCGTTAATTAAATAGGGTTGGTAAAATCATGCTTTTCTAATTATATTATCTCTTCATGTATTAGGTGAAGGTACCTTCAGTAGGTAATCATTTTTTACATCATTATGAACTCAAATTTAAACAGCTGATGGGTTTGAACTCATAGAAATTCTAATCCTTTTTGAAGCTCATCTTTGGCTTCTTCAAGTGGGATCCTGAATCTTTTTGCTATTACCCTGGTAGTCTTTGATAACCTCCTTAACATCTGATATGTCAAGTTGTTCCAGGCTCTTCACGTACATTGCCTGCCCCAGACCTGGGATCACACATTTCTCCTCTTCAAATTAAGGAAGACCAATTGTGCAAATTCCATCCTAGTTTCAGCTGCTGTTCCATCCCATTCCTCTTGGCTGCGTGGGAGTTTCCCATATTCTCAGCTCTGTCAGACACCCTTGCTTACCACTGCTTCCTTCCTCCAATACATAGTGCAAAAACAACAGGTCTTGCAGTTGTTGAAGGTTTGTGTCACTTATCTTTCAGGTTGTTGGGGATAGTTTTCCTGTAAAGTTGCCCATGATTTTTTGTTTGTTTGTTTGGGCTTTGGTCTTGCTCTGTCTTTTATATGCAAAAACCAAGCTGACATCTTAGCTTTGCATCTTTTCAGACTTAAGTTCTTTTTGCTTTTGAAAATTATGTCAACTTCAATATTCCTTTATCAGGACCTATGATTTCTTTTCTATGTACACAAGGGCTAATTTAACACTGGTCACTCAGGACGTTATTCATTGGAATATTATATCTTCACTGTAAATTTGGTAAACACTATAAAACAATCCTGGTCACCAAAAGTTAAAATTAAAAAAAAAAATCATTTTCAAAATATCGACTTGACATTTTATTAATTAAATCTAGAGGGACATAATGTTAACTTTCCGTCCCTGTACAACAGGGTTTTAAAGGTGCACTGTTAAATCAAATAGCACAATTTGGCAAAGTGGAACAGAAAATAAATGATACATACCTAAAAGTAATATAATTCTTTCTAAATGTCATTGCCCAAAGGGATACATTCTCAACTTTATTTTCATTAAGATAGCACTAATTCTAAAGGCAATGACATTTAAATAGTTTTTATAGTGTTGTGAAAGAAGAGCCATGCCAGATACAATAGATAGAATGTTTATGTCACCCTAAAATTCATATGTTGAAATCCTTTTTTTTTTTCTTCTCCTGAGACGGAGTCTCGCTCTCTTGCCCAGGCTGGAGTGCAGTGGGGAGATCTCGGCTCACTGCAAGCTCCGCCTCCCAGGTTCACGCCATTCTCCTCCCTCAGCCACTGGAGTAGCTGGGACTACAGGCGCCCGCCACGACGCCAGGCACCCGCTACCAAGCCCGGCTAATTTTTTGGTTTTTAGTAGAGATGGGTTTCAGCATATTAGCAAGGATGGTCTCCATCTCCTGACCTCGTGATCCACCCGCCTCAGCCTCCCAAAGTGCTGTGATTACAGGCGTGAGCCACCGTGCCCGGCCCATATGTTGATATCCTAACCCACATGATAGTGGTGTTGGAAGGAGGGGCTTTTGGGAGGTGATTAGGTCATGAGGATAGAACCCTCATGAATGCGTTTGGTGCCCTTATAAGAGATCCCTCACCCCTTCCACCTTGCTAGGTTATAGTGAAAAGACAGCCATTTGTGACAAACAGACTCTCACCAGAGAGCAAATCAACCAGCACCTTGATCTTGCACTTTCCAGCCTCCAGAACCGTGAGAAATAAATTTCTGTTGTTTATAATCCATGCAGTCTATGGTATTTTCTTACAGCAGCTCAGAAGAAGAACTAAGACAACAAATAATATCATATATATATATATATATATAATATAGGACGTAGTAGTTATGATATATACCGTTTATATATATATAAGTTTATTTATATATATCATAATTTATATATATAGTATAGTTTATTACAATAGTACTATACTTAAAGTTTATACTATATACTATTTATATACATATAATAGTTAATTTATATATATATTATTATAGTATTATATATTGAAAATGGATATATATAATCCGCAATTCTTAGAAAACTACAATAAAATCAAGCATTAATAGTAAAAGGAGTTCATAGAAACATGCATTTATTTAATTGTAATGGCTTCAAATCTTATTTCTAAATGCATGTTTCTGTGAAGGAATAAAATGCAGATTAAATGTCCACACTAAATTATTGTTTTTTAGAGGGCACATAGGGAAAAGGGTTGTTGGAAATTATATATAAAAACCAAAGTTAAGCATAATACTGCTAAAAGTCTCTTTATTTATTCAAATTTATTAAGTGCCTACTTTATACCAATATATTGAAAATGTATGTGTGTGTGTGTGTGTGTGTGTGTGTGTGTGTGTGTATATATATATATATAGACACAGGGTTTCACTTTGTCATCTAGCCTGGACGGAGTGCAGTGGCTTCATCTTGGCTCACTGAAGCCTCAATCTCCTGGGATCAAGCGATCCTCCCACCCCAGCATCCCAAGTTGCTAGGACTACAGGCATGCATCTCCATGCCTGCCTAATTTTTGTATTTTTTGTAGAGACGGGGTCTCGCCATGTTTCCCAGGCTGGTCTTAAATTCCTGAGCTCAAGCGATCTGCCCGGCTCCGCCTCCCAAAGTGCTAGGATTACAGGCATGAGCCACCATGCCTGGCCCAGCTTCAGCTATAATTCTTAAATAGCTTGCCCAACCAAAATTCTGTATCTTTGAATCTTCCATACACTGTTTTTAGTGTCTCTATTTCTTCATGACAATATTAGATAGTTCAGGAAGTCTTAACATGGGTTCCAAAAATAAATGTGCTTCAAGGAAACTACAAATCTTTGAAATTACAGGCAAAATATTATAAATAAATACACAGGTCAGAGTGTCAATAGCTTAAATGTGATTTGTGAAGTATTATATGAGTTTTCAAGCCTAGAATCACTAACACAAATGGCTAACCATGAATGATTTGTATAATCAGTAATTATAGCCAATAGAATTATGGGATTATTTATATTGTACAATACTTATTCAACCATAACTTGGTGCTTCTAGCATGTATTTCTGCTTTTTATACATTAGATATATATCCAGATCACAGAAAATACAGGTCTCCAAACTTTTCATTCTAATTCACTTACATGGATTTCAGGATAAATATCAAATTTATTGTTTAGAAAAAAAGACAATTTTTTAAAAAGTACTATTTAAACAGAGAATGACTATTCTATAGGAAAAATAAGGAACAGTTGTTCTCCCTTTAAAAACTAATCAAATAGGCCAGGCATGGTGGCTCACGCCTGTAAACGCATCACTTTGGGAGGCCAAGGTGGGTGGATTGCTTGAGGTCAGGAGTTTGAGACCAGTCTGACCAACATGGTAAAACCCCATCTCTACTAAAAATACAAAAATTAGCTAGGTGTGGTGGTGCACATCTGTAATTCCAGTTACTCGGGAGGCTGAGGAAAGATAATAGTTTGAACCCAGGAGGCGGAGGTTGTAGTGAGGCGAGATTATGCCACTGCACTCCACCTTGGGTAACAAAGCAAGACTCTGTCTCAAAAAACAAACAAACAAAAAACTAATCAAATAACTTTAAATATTCATTTTTCAGTCTCTGCTCATGTTCCTCAAACAACCTAGGTAGTGTAAATTTTAATAAGGTGCATTGTCTTTTTAATAAAACAAAGATAAAACATTCTGCAAGGGTGATTAAGTGACAACTGCTCTAGAAATGATATCACAAAGATTTTTTTTATTCTGTCAAATTTACAGTATTTCTCAAATTCTTTTATGTACCTAATTAGAAATAATTATATTTCTAAATAACAGTTTTTAAAGACTGTTAAACATGACAATAAAAAAGAAAATGAAAGATTTATCAGTTTATAACTTATCTTATTTACCTCATATATAATTCTTAGCTGATTTCAAATAACATCCCAAATGGTTTAACTATGCCATTTTCTTAAAGATGAACAGAAAGTAGCACATGCAGCCCAATGAATGCCATTATAATTTTCCCTAAAAGCTATTTCCAAATGTTCAATACTGTAGCATTCTATACCAACTAAAGAGATTAAACTGGAAAATTTTGCAGAAACAGGATATATTAAAAGTTTTCTGGCCAGGCGCGGTGTCTCACACCTGTAACATTAGCACTTTAGGAGGCCGAGGAGGGCGGATCACCTGAGGTCAGGAGTTTGAGATCAGCTTGACCAACATGGAAAAACCTGTCTCTAATAAAAATACAAAATTAGCCGGGCATGGTGGCACATGCCTGTAATCCCAGCTACTTGGGAGGCAGAGGCAGGAGAATCGCTTGAACCCAGGAGGCGGAGGTTGCGGTGAGCCAAGATCGCGCCATTGCACTCCAGCCTGGGCAACAAGAACGAAACTCCATCTCAAAAAAAAAAAAAAAAAAAAAAAAAAAAAAAAAAAAAAAAAAAAAAAAAAAAAAAAAAAAAAAAAAAAAAAGTTTTCCAACGCTAAGTGCCTCATGACTAGACCAATTTCACATAGCATACATAAAATATGTCATTGCACATCAGGGCTTCTGCTGCCAGGGCTTGCATGAAGGTAAAAAGGAAACAGCAGCACACCATTTACATGGCCCTTCCTTCATATATATTTTTTCTTCAGTATTTATGGAAATGGTTAGAGTATGTACTTAGAGAATATTTAATGTTTCAAACAACTAACTTGCCTTAATTGTTTTAATTTTACTTTCATAAAAATAACTAACTCTTAAAATAGCATTAAATGCAGAGCATAACTTCTAAGCGCTACATATATAGAAATGTTTATATAGCATATATAGTATATATACACACTATATATACTATATACCCCACAAATTTTATATATATTTTTTCCTCATATTATAATTGAGAAAATTAAGGTCCAGTTACTAACATGGTGAAGCTTGGATTCTGACCTAAACAGTTCCTAACACTGTTACCTCAAAATAACATATGCCCATAGTCTTTATTTTTTTTTTTTAAGCAAAATAGCATGAAGGATTATAAGGAGAACATATAAGCCTCTCCCTTTTCCTTTTAGCCCTACATATCACTTTCCAAATTCAACCACCATAATTGTTTCTTTTAGTGTTTAGTTCATATTTCAAAGAGAAATTGATTTATCAATTTTAAATACTATTCGTTAGTTTCCAACTGTGGAAGACAAGGACTTAGCTTTCTTACATTACCCAAACCACATTTACGTTTCTCCTACCCTCCCACCATCCTAGAATAATTGCACCGCAAACTTTATTTAAAATAGTCAACTTGTTTACATTATTATTATCAAATAAGCATTAGGCACTGCTGAACCAAGCAAGGAACTGTGATTCATTTCCCTTTTATATACATCTTTAGATCATTCTGGAGTTAATAACGGTCTTTTGTTTATTTACTTGTATCCAATGTACTCTACAAATATTTATATGGAAGTCATCAATATCTTGTTCCAAATGATCTCTCGAACACCTAATAACATTATTTATCAAGTGCTGATATCCATCTATTTGTTTTTCGTATCCTGAAGGCCTTCCTCCAGAACGCTTTGCTTTCCTGCCCCAGTCTGGACTGCTTTATTTCAAGTCTAGCTATTCTGGGGTACTCCTAGGACTTCAAGTTTCTCTGTGTTAGGGCCCATTTCCTAGCTTCTATGTCTTCATGTTGTTTGGTGTAATTTCTTGTTTTGCAGGAACATGTCATCTAGTAACTTTCTAAGAAAGGGTACATGGGTACTTAATACTAGAGTTCTTAATTTCTGAATATCTTTATTTAAACTTTGTATTATGGCAAGGTATGGATTTCTTATCAAGATTACTTTCTCTCAGAATTTTGTAGACATTGTTACAATCATCATTTAACTTAAAGTATTATTCCCACTTCTTGGTATGTAACTTTTTCTTTGAAAAGTCTTAGTCATTTGTTTGTTTGTTGCTTATTCAATGGTGTTGTAAAGCTTCTGTGTAATGATCCTTGGATAGTCTTTTTCTTTCATGATGCTAAGTATTTCATGAGTTCCTCAGAACAGACATTTCAGTTGCTGCTATCTGGAAAATTTTATCGAAAATGTCTCCATTAATTCCATATGTCCCTTTTCACTCTTTTTTTATCATTCTAGAATACCTTATGATAGATTTTGACCTTATAAATTAGTTCTTGATTTTGCTATATTTTCTTATATTTCCTATTCCCTTTTGTCTTTTTGCTCTAATTCTGATAGACTTCTTAGACTTTATCTGCTAACACATTTCGTCCAAGAGCTGTTTTTTAAATTTCTTGCCATATTTTCCATAGCAATGTGTTCTTATTGTACAGATAAAATATTTATGAAGATATCATTTGTGGAGCATTTTTTATAATACTGTCATTTCTCCTTATCCCATCCCTCTGGACCGTCTTTGGCTGTTTGATTTAATCTTTCTCTGTTTGATTTAGTCTTGCCTATGAGACTTTTCTCAAATGTCTGGTTATCTTTTGCTTTCAGCTCCATATTAACCAATGCCATACCAAAAATATAATTACAGCCTCAATGTACACATGCGGGAGTTTTTGCAGGGTGATTAGGCAATAAACATGATTTTTTATCTGAAGACTTTGAAATGTCTCCCTTTGGAGGTATTTTCTCCAGTTTCCTGATTGAGAAAAACAGACCTGGCTCCAAGCATCCTAATGTCAGCAGAGGGAGTTTTGTATTCACTAAGGAAACCCTTATTTAATTCTGTTTTCAGTCTGGCTTTCCTGGAACTATTTCATAACTGGCACTTCCAAGTCCTGAATTCTTCTGGATTTCAATGGGTGAAGGATTCTGGAAGTGGAATAATTTCTCTATTAACTTCCTATTTTACAAATGTGCTTGAGATCTATATTCTCTGATGTCTCCTCTTTCTTCTACTTACCAATGTATCTGTGCTTTTTCATATTATTTTGGAGTGACTTCAAGAGGGAGGAAGTACAAATGATTAGGTTCAATCCATCATGTGTCCCAGAAGGTTTGGAGAATTATTTATACTGGCAGCCTTGTTTCTTATTATGTAAAAGAGCTGAAGTGACAAAATTAATATTCATAAGAATTGAATTCCTGGCCTAGTTCTTACTATCTATGTCACCATATTCATGCTACAAAACTCCTCTGCAGTTTCATTTATTCATCTGTGTATTAGGCAGGGAAATGTAATAGTTGGGCACATACTTGCAGGTGCCAGTGGGAAGTAGATGCCAGGTATTACTGTAGGAAAAAAGAAGGGCTTTCATCTGAATTTATCAACTCTAAGATTAAATGTGCTCATGACCTGATTGAAGAATAATTCTTTGTCCATTCAGTCAATAAATTATTTATTACAGGTCTGTTATGATGACCCAGAAATTTCACTCTGAAGAGAAATGAAAACATCTCTGCACAAAAACTTGTATGAGAATATTCATATCAGCAGTATTTACAATAGCTAAAAAGCAGAAACAACTCAGATGTCCACCAGCTGATAAATGAATAAATTAAAGGTAGTATATTCATAAAATGGAATGTTTTTAAGCAAGGAAATGAATAAAGTACTGATTCAGGTAACAACATGAATGAACCTTGAAAAAACATTATGCTAAGTGAAAGAAGCCAATAACAAAAGACTATATATTGCATGATTTCACTGATACAAAATATTCAGAATAAGCAAAAATCTATAGAGACAGAGAGTGGATTAGCGGTTGCTTAAGGCTGAGCGGGAGGGTGGGAGATGCGAGAAAGTGAGTGCTAATGCATATGGGGTTTCTTCTTCGGATGATAAAATATTCTAAAATTGTTTGTGGTGATGGCTGCATAACTCTGTGAACTTACTAGAAAACATTGAATTGCTTACTTCAAACGGGTAAATTGTATGGTATATGAATTTCGTCTCAAAAAAGCTGTTAAACCATATCTGAACGTAATACTTAGGTGACGGGATAATCTGTGCAGCAAACTACCATGGCACATGTTTACCCATTTAACAAACCTGCACATCCTACACATTTACCCCGAACTTAAAATAAAAGTTGAAGAAAAAAAAATGAAGCCTCTAAGAAAGTTTGGCAAGAACTTTTTTACAACATTGGGAATGTAAAACTGAGTAAGATTCATAAGTTAGCATGGCTTAAATTCCAGGGAAGGGACACATATAAAAATAATTATAAATTCTGCTGAACAGAAAGCCTAGATAGAAAAATAAGTGTGTGCACAATGATTAAACGGAAACCTAAAAGATGAGTAGAAACTAGTTATGTGGAGTGATAAAAAGTGAAAAGAGTATTTCAAGCATGGGGGTAATATCACATTAAAATCTTAGTTGCAGGAGAGAACACAGGTTGCTCTAGGAGCTAAAAATTTACCCAAGTGGCTGGAACACAGTGCTGGAATGAGTGGCATGTGATGAGGCTGCATATATAGGCTGACATTATGCAGGGTCCTGAAGCTCAAAGAAAGTTTGTCAAATGTAGTTTAAGAGTAACGGGAAGTTACTAAAGGGTTTTAAAGAGCATAACAATATTATTAGATTGGCTTTTTAAAGATCACTCTTGTCACTCTATGTTGAATGAAATGGAGGGCAGGTTACACTTTCTGTCCCAAAACAAGACTGTAAATATCACAACAGGAATGTCAACCTCTGAGAACCTACATTATTCTTGTCATTTTAAGAAATCTGTAAACTGGAGGCAGTATTAATTGGTCAAATCAATATGTATAGAATCTCTAGAATGTTCATAGGCAGTCATTCCATTCCCTGAAGTTTAGCCAAAATATAATGAAGAGTAAGGTGCAAAGATGTTTGCTGTGGCACTTTTTAAAATACTGAATAACTGTATACAACAAAGCTGATAGTCTAAAATTTATAAATATTTTCTAACTTTGTATGTATGTAAAATCAGCCTTATGTTTTTAGAGTTACAACTAGTGACCTGAAAATAAAATTAGGTTTATATAAATAAAATTATAAGTTGTAAATTTAAGGTATGAGTAATGTCGCTTCTTTGCTTTAACTGAGCGGTCAACTATTAGACAAAATAGAAAAATACTATGAGAAAATTAACTAACATAACTTGAAAGAGTCATGAAATCAATTTTATCAAAGTTGGGTGAAATGTATCAGATAAACACTCAAGTCAAAAATAATCAACTTCTATATATATTCTGTACTTCTATATATATTCTTCTACATATATAGATGTCCCTTGAATACTTTCTGTAGCACATATATACAAATAGAATTAACAGAGCCATGAAGGTTTATTTTGCAAAAACATAAAATTCCAGGATGCACCAGGAATCCTGATTTTTTACCTATAAAACTAACGGTAAGTTGTACATCCAGATGCCTTCACAAAGAAAATTATTTTTAGAAGTAAAGTACTTAGAGAAAATATAATTTTCTTAGTGCATGCAGACTTTTTTCTTTATTATTTATTTCTACAACTAAAATATATAGTATCAGCCTAATTCATGGTTTGTTACTCCTTTACACAAAATGATAAAATGAAAATTTGTCACAGACCCTGCAAATGCTCAGTACTCTTCGTGTAGTGCTAATGATCTGCAATAATTCGCACTATACTTATACGAGACTCTATTTCAAAGTCCTTTTCCTGAGCCCAATTGTTGTTTCTAAATAATGAAGTGAATTATCTGCTAAACACAAGAATTATATTCAGAATAAGATTCTCACCTGAAAATCATTCTAAATGCATTCTGCTGGCTTCCTGGTCACTATAGGACATAGGTGCACTGAGCATAATAATGCAGAATTACAAATACTATTTATCTTGTTTTTTGGTGGTGATGTTGTTTTGGTTTGTGGTTTTTGATCAAGTAGATAAATGAACCTATGATACAAATAACAAGTAATGTATCTTTCCAGTGCATTTAAATTTCTTTCATTATTCAACAGGCACGTTCATAAATCCAAGTCCACATAATTAAATATGATTGGTAAAGTGTACCTCTTCACTGATTCTCAATTTGTAATCATACCCCAAAAGCAGGTTTAAAGGGAAACTTGCTCAGAAAAAAATGAAAACCATCTTACAATAATTTAATAGTATAAATCATATCTACTAAATGCAACAGTGAAACATTTGCTAAAAATTAAAGTTGCATAACTCACATGTATACTAAGAAAAAGTAACTAAATAAATTCACACCTTTAAATCTTTGAAGAAATTTCACATTATGTCTAACAGTTCCTAGAGCCACTAAGAAAAATGTAACTGAACTTACAAAGCACAAAAAGGTTCACCTAACAGAGAAAAAAAAATACATTCTTATGGTTAATTTTGGCTATGTTGATATGAAAAGCAAATAAAAGAAGCATTGCTGGCAGAATACAGAGTGTGTTCAGCACAAAGAAAATGTAACAGTAGGCTAATTAGTCTTTAAACCCCAGAAGGTTGAACTGTTTTCTTGTGAGAAGCTCCTGGAAGCAAATGTTCTATGATGAACTGTGTAATATGAGTGAAGCCTCCCTTCCCTAATGAACACATCAGTGATCTCTGATATCAGTACATTTGTGGCTGCAATCCAAAGCAGAGATGGAAGACCGGAAGTGACAGTATCTTCAGGAAGTAACTCCTATCTCTAGAGTCCTTGGGTACTTATAACACAGTAAGCTTTTCACACACTCATACTAATGATGAAAAGAAATGGAAAAAAAAAATAAGAAGTCAAGATACAAAACTGCCTCTATTATGAGGAGCAAGATATTGGCTGCAATATATATGGAAGAGGAGCATTCTTTTTAAAAGTCCCTTTGTGTAAGCATGATGGAACATATGCATAATGACAGAATCCCTAAAATAGCAAATGGTCTGGTGATAAATTCTTCCAAGATAAATTGCTTGCATAATAAAAATCATCCACAAAAGTATTCTAAATATTCTTTCAATCTATTTAAATGATTATATCATAACTATCAATTGGCTGTGTAAGCACAATGCTTGCCAAGCATCACTTTTTAACCACAGTAAAATTCTAGCTAATTAATATAAAATCACCATGAATTTTTAAAAATCATATTTAACCTCCAAATTAAATGTGTCTGTGTGTTGTTCACATGAAATTCAATAAAAGTAAGACCATGTTGTCACTACAGAAAAATCGAGCTACATTTGTTTTTAAGTAACTATCCCTATTTTCCCTAGTTTGGGTGCTTATATACCACAGTATAAACAAAAACATGAGCTTGTTGTGTTTACTAAATTCTGTAGCTTCCACACAGTTATTTCAAACAGTATCTGATACTATTGGACTCTTTTTTACTCTCTGAAGGTTTCTATTATCATCCTTTTTCCTGAGGAAAAAGGTAAATGCAGCATCTCTGCCCTACTTACACCAGGGGTAGAGAAAACTACCTGCCAGACACAGCAATAGCATTCTTGGGCTCTGGCAGGGAAAAGAGGTACTAGGTAGTTCTCTGAAAGTCTCAGTGGGAGCACAGCCTTGTCCCTTGAGGTAAATAAAGTAGAAAGCTATCAGTCTTAAAAATTATCCTGAGAAGGGAAACTAGAAACAGTGTTAAAGTCACAACATGCCCTGGAGTAAGAACATAGTAAACTTCTCTGGCCATGCAAATGCTGATTAAAAGTGTCAAGGAAAAGAATCCTCTGGATATCTTCATTTGCACTATCTCCCCACTCTTCATGGAAATTACTCTTCAGTGTCACTCACTCAGTTGTTACACAGTTAATGAACTTAAGTTTGGCATTTTAGGAACTATAGTAAAGCACCCCTCTGAAAGAATCTTCAGAAAAGGGCCTAAAGTAAAGGCTAGATCATGACCACAAACATTTCTAGTATCTGTTGAAAATTACTCACACATTGCTTTTCCTGTAGAAAAAAAAAAAAAAAAATACTGCTGGAATTTTGCCTTTCATTTTTTTGTTTTTTCATTACATTTTCTTGACATGTTTAGATTTTAGAAAATCTTATCTAAATCATACAAAACTTTGAGATCATACAAAACATTAATGAAATAATAAGATGTAAATACATTCTGAATGTAAACAAGTACATGATTATTTTTCTAGTTTGTTTTAGAACACCAGTGTATATTGTAATTCTGTTTTAAAATCTATTTTTTTCGGCCAGGCGCGGTGGCTCAAGCCTGTAATCCCAGCACTTTGGGAGGCCGAGACGGGCGGATCACGAGGTCAGGAGCTCGAGACCATCCTGGCTAACACGGTGAAACCCCGTCTCTACTAAAAATACAAAAAACTACCGGGCGAGGTGGTGGGCGCCTGTAGTCCCAGCTACTCCGGTGGCTGAGGCAGGAGAATGGCGTGAACCCGGGAGGCGGAGCTTGCAGTGAGCTGAGATCCAGCCACCGCACTCCAGCCTGGGCGACAGAGCAAGACTCCGTCTCAAAAAAAAATAAAAAAATAAAAAATAAAAAAATAATAAAATAAAATCTATTTTTTCAGGTATCTTTCAGTTTAAAAATATCTAAATAATTCTAACTGCTTAATTTGCGCCTGACATTTTCTTTTTTCCACTTATACGAGGGAAAGTCAAATATTCCAAACTCTCCACACTGGAGTTTAGAGTATTAGCTCACGTTTTAATCATTTCCCATTTATTTGAAATGAATAATAAAATTAAATCATCACCTGATTTCAATTTGTTCCTTTGTTCAGTAACAATGTTTTTATTAAAGAGATATTTTGTCTCAGAAGATTTCCTTGGGAAAATAAGGAGAATCCTGTAATTCCATTCATTCAAAAGACTTTTGGACACTATTCTAATTCCTGAAAAGCGGCCCTATGTTTTTATTTAGTAAGTGGGAAAAAGTTTAATTATTTGATGTATGATATTTTGAAAAGGGATAGTCCTTTTCACATTGCTGAAGAAATAAAAGCTTCATATGTAATCATTTTTATTGAGTGGGAAATTACATGTCAAAAAGTTCAGCATTTTTGCCATGTTAATATTGAACTTCATACATTTCTGGAAATACCCCCATTTATTTTGCTATTAGACTGGAAGCTGTTTCCATGTAAATTATTTTCATTTTTAAAAAAAAAATTTTAAAATGAGGTGAACTATATTCCATTGGGGGACTGAGGGAAGAGATAAATTCTATACTTGATTCTCCACCTTTAAAACTCTAAAGAACAGAACAACCCTTATACATCTCCAGAATAGGGTCCTTTATAAACGTTTGCTTCCACCTATCTTCCCTACTGTGGAGGAAACAGGTTTAAGATTATTTATTACATCATCTTTAATATGAACATTTTTCAATCAAACCTTAGACCTATAAACTTCCAACTAGGTTTATAAATTCTCCTTTAGACTTTGTTCGTGTGGTTTTTTACAAATAAGGTACTTTAAAATTATAAACACTTTCTAAAATCCATTCACTCTGTGCATAGATCAAGAAGCTCTGATTTCTGAGACGATAAACATCTCAAGAAGGCAAAGACAGTCACTATGAGCCCTTTGGTGTGGCGGGGACTGTGGTTTTTTTCACACCTAATTGTCAATCAGACTGTGGACAGCTCCCGTTAAAGCATGGAGTTGGTGATAATGTCCCTTAAGTTTTTAAACTAATTTCCAAGGCTGTTTGACATTGCTGTATTTATCCTATAAAAGAATGCTTAGTATAATGCACATGCTCCTTTAGTTTATTATTTTTTTCTTTTTCGAACGAGTTCGGCCAAATAAATAAATAAATATTACCCTGAGTTATGTAAGAGTTACTAGTTCTGGATTTTAAAATGGGAAAGTCCAGCCTTGTTCAGCGAGCTAAGATAACCGTGCGCACGCCTAATAAGAGGATCTACTACACGACCTTTTCATTTGACAAAATCCTCTAAACATGCTTATCAACCCCGAACGAATACTTGGGTGACAAAAAGGAATCCAGAAAACGTCTTAATTTTAATTCTCTAAAGCGGAGTTTTTCCTGCTGACAGTGTTCCTGTCCTTCTTCCCGAGCTGAGGGATGTGAAAGAGATTTTTGAAAGAGATTTGGGCGTCCAAGTCAAGAAAGGGGTGCACGCTCTATTTCCAGGAAGGGGGCTCTGGCAACGCCCCCTTCTCTCCGTTTCGGGGACTACAGGCTTCCTGCCACCTCCTGCCCTGCTTGGAAGCGCCTGGCTTTGTGAGACCTCACTTGGTGGACTATCCAAGTGCAAATTGCCTTTCCCCCCCCTTTCTTGCCCGCCCGGCCGCTGTTCCCCTGAAGAAAAACACGCCAGATACCCAGCGGCTATAAAGATAAACAGACTAAACACACTCCCCAGGCCAAGCGCTGGCAGGAACTGCTCAGGCGTATGATCACTGTTCCGGTTACCGGCCTTCTCCAGAGCCCCAGAAGCCTCCTTGTCCCTCCTTGGTTGGGGAGACCACACTTTCAGGGAGCCGCGCGAGGAGGGTGGCTTGCCCGCTTCCTCACACTCCGTCTATGAAGGGAAAAGTTTCCCTGGTACAACTTCGCCTCCTCCCAGTGCGGTCACCCGTGGCCTCCATTCTTCCCTGATCTGTCCCCGAAGTCAGGAGGCCGAAGGAGGAGAGCCCGTCCGGGTATTCCCCGGGCCAACAAGGAGCACATCCTCCTAGCCCTTCCTGGGTGGAAACTACCGAGAGGCGCCGAGTGGAGCCTGCCTCAGCCTAGCGACGCCGCCGGCAGCGCCACCACCGGCCCCGCCCTCCGAGTCCACGGGGCGCCCCCCCTTCCCAGGGCAGGGAAGCGCGTTTCGAGGGCGCGCCTGAAGCAGGAGGGTGGGGCCGGCAGACCGGGAACCTCACCTGAAAATCACTGGTAAGGGTGGTAATTCCAGAAGCCGCAGTTTTAAACCCTTTTCCTGCTCCTTTTCCACCGCCTTCTGGCCCCAAACATGCGGAGGGAGAATTTGTTGACTCCGGGTTTGCAGCATGGAGGTGAACTGCCTCTGCATGAAGCCGTACTGCCGCCGGGCCCCTCGGCGTCCTCGAAGCCTCCAGCGGCTCCTCGCGCCGCCTCCACGCCAGCCGTCACCTTGAAAGCACAACGGAGTTGCCGTGCTCCTTCGTGCCGGCCCGCCGCCCCGGCGGGGTGCCAAGCGTTTCTCGGCCGGCGGACCGCCGCCCGTCGCGGACGCCCTTGGCGGGGAAGACAACCTGTTGCCATCGTCCCGCTGTTAGACGAAGAGTTTGGGCTTCCGCCTACTTCCATACCCGAGGACGCGGCGGCGACGGCGCGGGCTCCAGACTCGCCGGCCGCCCGGCGCCGGACACGTAGCCGAGAGGGTAGGGCCCGAGCCGGTGCAGGCCAACCTACTGCCCGTCGCGGCGGCGGCGGCGCGGCGGCAGGCGGCTGCTGCTGCTTCCCGCCCGCGCCGGTCCTTGCTGCGCGCCTGGCTCCCGCCGCCGCCGCTGCCCTCAGTGGCTGCGCTCCTGGCTCCGGCGCGGCTGGTGCTGAGGCTGAGGCTGCCAGAGCTAGGCGAAGCTCAGCTCGGCTCAGCCCTCGAGCCCCAGCGCCTCCCCTCGGCTGCCCTCTGCTGGCCAGAAAGGGTCTCCCCCGCGTCCGCACTCTACACATGCTCGTTACTCTTGCTCCACTTCTGCCCAGCGTGACATTGAACTCAGGAGCCCGCGGAGGAAACATTCATTGGTACACGTGGAGAAGGACTCGGTGTATGTTTGCATTGGAGAGCGGGGAGAGAGGAGAGAGAGGAAGGCTGAATTAGCGAGTGTGTGTTGGTCCAAAACAAACAAACATCTTAAACTTATGAAGACATTGTCTGAACGCCTGTTTGAATAACGATACAGATGGGGAAAAGAGGACGAGCTAACTATGCATGCCAACAATTCACGTGCAAAACCAAATGTCCAAAAGAAAGTAAAGTTTGACGATGGAAAATAAATGTCACAAGTACCAGGGAAAGTGTGCGCGTGTGTGTGCGTGCGCGTGTGTACTAGAGAGAGAGGCAGAGGGCAGAAGCTACCAGGTCTGTGTAATCCTAGGTAACCAGCTGCTTGGGGCTTTTCAGATTAAGGTTCTGCACCTGGGGACAGACAACTGACCTCCTTACACTTATCCTTGTTAATTCTTGCAGAGTTCTTTAAACAGGGGACAGGATTTCTTTCTTTCCAAGGCCATTCGTATCAATACACATGCAAGCAGGTCTATCAGCCACCAAAAAAGAATACTGTGTGAGGGAGGCCTCGCCTGAGCTGACCTATCTTTTTAGATAAGTTACATAATCAATGAAACATACCAAGGGATGTGTGTGTCGGTCAGTGTTCACCGACATAACGCTAGGATGTCAAGACGTCTTGGAATCTCTTGTCAGAATGTCATTACCATTTCAGAAGGGGGGAACATTCGTAAGGGAAACTTACAAGCGTGGTACTGATGCTGAGGAAAGCATTATCCGTTTCCTCTTATTCCCTCTGCATCTCTGAAACCCACTGGATTACCTGAAGGAAGCAAAATGTGCTGCCAAACCCACCAGTCACTCAGCAGGGCAGCCCCAGGGTCTGAAGAGCTTCAAGACTCCCGAATGTCCCAAAACATCTGTTTCAGATACAAGCATTGCCTCCTTGCCCACAGCCTCTTCAAAGGAAATCTTACCCTGCCAAGAGTCCCAGATCCCCTGGGTTCCTGTTAACTCAAGCCACATTTTGTGGAGAAGGGGCAAGTACTCAAGGAGGGAATGTATGTCAGGCTGGCAACTAGTGACCTATCATGAGGAAAAAAAAAATAATGAGTGAGGGTAATCAAGGCGTTTTTCTGAAAAATTAAACAGTATTGAAGCCAATTAACAATGAGGGAAGCAAGGATAAAGACAAAGGAAGACAATTGGATGCCTTCCTTAGGAGTTAACAAAGGCTGAGAAAGGAAGCAGAGAACAGAGAAAAGAGCAGAGGGAAGCAGAAACGAACCATTAGGCCTAACTCTGTTGCGATTCTGTAAGATTTCCCTACCATTCTCCTTACCATAGCTTGTGCTAAATCTCCTTTTTTCACGGAGCTATGTCCTGACTCAGACACCATCTGTTTTCAACTAATCATATACCAGAACCCTAAGAATAGGTATAGATGGCCAAATTTTAATGGTAAGAAATAGGAAAAATATGAAAATACAGAGTTCTGATCTGTCAAAATAGAGACCTTTCTCTACTTGGGAAATCCAAGAGGTCAGATAAGGATACCAGGTGCTGAGGGCAGAAGGAAGCCACGGGAATGGATAAAAACAAACATTGTCCAAAGCAGTTCTGCTTAAAGACCCGATTACTCAGGCAGCTTTTCTTTATTAGACTAAAGATGTTTCCCTACTTTTCTCCCATTCTGCATACTTCCTCAATCCCTCTATTTTCAGTCATGAGTGTGACAATGTATATTTTAACATAAATTTTAAATTTTATAATAATGTAAAAATATACCATCTGAAATGTTATGCTGAGTTTAAGTAAGTTTTGCTTTTCTTTTAGCCAGTCTCTCTGTTTGTTCTATTGCAACTTAATCTTACTCATGACCAGGCAGTTATTTTAGTAAAAGTTTTTCTGAGTTTTAAGGTTTATACTAAACTGATATGACAGAATCACTGAAAAAGAAGATATCAAAATAGAACCAAGAAATGTCTTAAAAAGATCACAAGTCATTGGTTGTTCCAAGTATAGCTTTTAGGCCATATTTTATTTATTCAAAATCTCAAAAAATACATTTTCTTTAAAATTTGACAATGTGTATATTAAATCAATGCATTAACTTAAAAGTTGTCAGCAATATAAAAAGTCTTGTTTCTTTACTTTTCAGAGTGTTGATTTGAAGTTGTTTAGAATATGAAATTTAAGTTTTCTTTGGAAGAAGAATGAACTCTCAAGAAGATTTAGATAAAGTGAAAGCAATAAAAGAACGGAATCAATGATAGAGGAAGAGACAGAGAGAATCTTGAAACTTCAGAATAATTTCTTCTTAGCTTGTCTTTGCATCAGTTCGTTGATAAACTATCTCAAGCTAAAATCTAGCGAGCTAAATGAGAGTGTTTATTTCAAAGACATCTTAGAAATAAGACTACCATCATGTTGACTCTCTGTCATTAGATGTTCAGGATATCAAAGTGCCTAGTATTTTACAGGAATCTGATTTCTAAGGACACATTAGAGAATATCAATTATGAATTAATTTCAGGAGGATGTCTCATCAGTAGTTGTAATGGGTGCTGTTCAATATATACAAGAATTGTGCATCTCCTGAAATGTTCCCTGTCTCCTTTAATACTCTGCTTAAGATCAAGTTGCAGACAGCAGCAGAAGATTGATATGAATCTAAAATAAAATCTCCATGCAGCAGATGCTAGCACATGTGAAATGAAACAAAAAGGATAGATTGGTGACTTGAAGTTTGACGGTTTATTGAAAAATCTCAGTGAAACTGAAAGATTTAAGGGATAAGACATTTTGTTCCTCTTAGTAGGGCAGAGTAATATGTTACAAACATATTACATATGTAAGGAAATAAAATAAGAGCATCTGTTTAAGAAGACAGTAGTAAGGAACAGTGAAAAAAAAAAAAGTTCCTCACAGACAACCTCACAGTCTTTCGGTGTCTTGTGCACAGGCAAATCTGATTATCTGGAAATCCACACCAACATCATGTTTAATATGAAATATTAAAGATGTTAAAGTCGGAACAAGCTTTATATCCACCATTTCTACAATGCATGTTATTTTTAATAGATAATATTGTCTCCTGAAAACCCAAAATAATCAACGGGATAATCATCGTAACTAATAGTAGAAGTTGGGAAGTTGGTATCAACTTTTGGTTACTTTAGTAGACATGCAAAAATTAACATTTTTCCTAAGCATCAGCAATAACCATTAAGGCAATATAGAGAACAATGATTGTTTTCACAATTGCAACTAAAATGAAAACTATATAAAATAAATTTAACAAGAAATGTCTGAGATCCATAGTTTAATAAACATTTATTTTGATAAAGGGCATAAAAATATTTAAATAAATTAGCTATATACTTTGTCCATAAAGTCTCAATATTATAAACATGGTACTCCTTCTAAAATTGATTTTAAGTTTCAAGCAAAATTTGATGATTCCATGGACACAGGGAGGGGAACATTACACACCAGGGCCTGTTGAGGACTGGGAGGCAAGGGGAGGGAGAGCGTTGGGACAAATACCTAGTGCATGAGGGGCTTAAAACCTAGATGACAGGTTGATAGGTGGAGCAAACCACCATGACACATGTGTACCTATGTAACAAACCTGAACATTCTGCACATGTATCCCAGAACTTAAAGTAAAATAAAAATAAAATAAAATAAAAAGAAAGCAAACCAACCAAACCAAACAACTCACCAACAATATACAGTCATTCTTGGTAACCAGTAAAGCAACTTACTTACTTTAAAACAAACAACACAAAAAGTGTTATTAGTTTTCTCCGTGGGGACCAAAGCAACAAACGTTTTCAAAATTTAGCTGGATTAATAAATCATTTTTAACAGTTCATAGGCTATGGCTTAAAAATGAAAACAATGAAAAAATTTCCAAAGTATTAGAATTGCTTAGGGTAACACTGAGCAGAGAAAGAGACAGATAAGGCAATGCAAAAGAGTCAAAACCAGGCCGGGTGTGGTGGCTCATGCGTGTAATCCCAGGACTTTGGGACGCTGAGGTGGGCAGATCATTTGAGGTCGGGAGTGCAAGACCAGCCTGGCTAACATGGTGAAACCCCGTCTCTACTAAAAATACAAAAAAAGAGCCACGTGCTCCTGTAATCCCAGCTAGTTGGGGGACTGAGGCGTGAGAATAGCTTGAACCTTGGAGGCTGAGGTTGCAGTGAGCCGACATCACGCCACTGCACTCCAACCTGGGTGACAGAGTGAGCCCCTGTCTCTACATAAATACCAGAAACACACTTTAGTGTTAACTATAGCTCAAAATTGTCATTTCACATCAATGAGCAAAGAATATGTTGTATAGCAAATGGTCCTAGGATGGTTAACTATTCCAGGGAAAAGGAAGGTAGAATATAATATCATGTTATTTCCTAAAGTGAGTTTAAGATGATTTAGTATTATAATGTAAATACTAAAAATCATGATAGGTAAATGTAGGTAAATGTTTATGAAAGCAAACACTGGAAAAGACTATGCCACTTTAAAAGATTGACAGATATTTACTTTTCAGAATTGTTTCCATTGATCTGTCTATATAAAGACTAACAAACAATACTATACAATTTTAATAGTTTTAATATATGGTGGACCAATTCCAACATCTATATTTCTCTTCATGTGTCTGTATAGATACATATTAAACATGATTATTTTTTTCATATACTTGTAGAATTATTTTTGACAAATTTTGGCACTTGTCTTTGTAGTTAAGGCATTTTGTTTTCATTGCACATAGACTAGGAAGAACTATCATCCTTCAGTATTGAATCTCTATTCAAAAGCAAAATAGATATTTTTTCCCTATTTCTTTCTTCTTATATCAGCGCTAAATGATGCATATTTTTGTCAAACATTTGAACAATACAAGATTTAAAAGAAAACCTTAAAGTATTCCATCAACTCATCTTCATTTTGCTGGCACATGCCTATCTTTCTCGACTCTATCATAAATATATTGATTTGTATTGTTACATAACTAATCTTTTAATATATTTATTGTATCAGCATTTGGATTTAAGGTTTCAAAATATATCTTGAAGATATTAGCACGAGATAATTTATAACATCCTTTTCTTTAATGCCTGCATTTGTTTTGTTGAATGAATATACCATAATTTACTTAACATCTCCTTTACTAATGGACATTCGAGGTTTTATTATTTTGTGCTATTACAAACAGTATGACAATTAATATCCTTATTATATCTCTGTGTACTTATGAATATAGATATGGAGAAAACACATTGGAGGTAAAGGTAATTACTCAATTAATGGGTACATTTACTCTTGGTAATAACTATTAAATTGCACTCCAAAGACTGTCGGAATATATATTTCTTCTTAGACCACATGAGGTTACCTGTTTCATACACTTGCCCCAAAATCAGGTCTTAACAACTTTTTCCAGTTTAAAATGAGCAAGAAAAAAATGGTAAGGCATTGGAGTTTTAATTGCATTTTCACAATTGTTAGTAAGAATAAACAGGTTTCACACGTTCATTGAGTTTCTTATAGTTATTCGTTTGTGAGTTGCCTACTTTTACCATATGATCATATGTGATACATACGTATGTTTTATTTTAAATATATTTTATATATAAAACTTTCACCATGCATATAATTTTAGAGTAATGAATTCTTTGCAGAGAATGAAAAGAGACCATATATAAAAGACTGAGAAATTTGAATCAATGAAAGCAGACTTTACTTCCCATGTCTGTTTAAAATATTTCCACAACTATTCAACGATTCTCTCTCTCTCTCTCTCTCTCTCTCTCTCTCTCTCTCTCTCTCTTTTTTTTTTTTTTTAGCAATGGGGTTGCCCTGCACTGTATTTCCCAGACTGGTCTTAAACTCTTAAACTCAAACCATCCTCCCACCTTGGCCTCCCAAAGTTACGGGATTATAGGCATGAGCCACTGCATCCAACTAAAATTCTTGGATACTTTTGTTCCTATTTTCCCCTTGGTGTTAATTTAAATTTGTCAAATTATTTTAAACAATCCAGCTGGAATTTTGTTTGGAATTACCTTAAATTTATGCATTAATTGAAAAATAATTAACATAGTCATAACCTCAGATTAGTGCATCTTAATATGTAAATCTCTCCATTAATCTATCTCTCTACCTATCTTACCAATGTATAGAAATACAAGGTAGTCTATTGTATAGTATTTATTTATTTATTTATTTATTTATTTATTTATTTTTGAGACAGGGTCTCGCTCTGTCGCCCGGGCTGGAGTGCAGTGGCGCGATCTTGGCTCACTGCAAGCTCCACCTCCAGGGTTCGCGCCATTCTCCTGCCTCAGCCTCCTGAGTAGCTGGGACTGCAGGTGCCCGCCACCATCCCCAGCTAATTTTTTGTACTTTTAGTAGAGACCAGGTTTCACCGTGTTAGCCAGGATGGTCTTGATCTCCTGACCTCGTGATCTGCCCGCCTTGGCCTCCCAAGGTGCTGGGATTACAGGCCTGAGCCACCATGCCCGGCCTATTGTATAGTTTTTTAATATAAGTCTTGGAAATTTTTTGTTTAGTAAAGATTTGTTGCTAGATATTTCATACGTGTTCTGACTTTTGGAAAAGAGACATTTTATCATTGTGCTTTCCAATTGGCTATTTTCGGTTATAGAAAAATTCTTTTTTTACTGTTGACTTTGTTCTTGCATATAGCTGTAGTAGGGAATTATTAAACTGTATCTAATACAGTATTTTAGTTTATTCTCTTTGGTAATGTCAGTAAATAATCACGTCATCTATCAACTATATGTTTGTTCTCTTTCTTAACAATTATTATAATACACTTTTCTTGACATGCTACATTCTCAAGTAATGTCAATCAAATGCTGAATAGTAATAGTTACAATGTTAACTGACACTGTTATCATACTGATATGTAATAGTAACTGTTCTGATTTTATGGCATTTGCTATAGATTACTAGTAAGGTAGCCTTCATGATATTAAGGAAGATTTCTTCTTGCTTGTGAAGAATTGTTTTAATGAGAAAATAAATTGATACATATTATTAATTTACATATGTCAAGATGATTGTTTTTTCTCTTTTAATCTACTATTGAAATGTATTATAATAATAAACATGATTAATATTTTCTTTATAGGCATGAATCTTATGTAATCACATTAGACTATTGTATTAATTCAATATGTTGTTAGATGATGATAATGCTGATAGTAATATTTTTATTATTTGCTATTTTTTGGCCAGCTTTGGTTATGCTAGCTTTTCACAGACTGCGATCTGAAAGCTTTATTTTCTTCTGTGCTCTATAACTGTTTATTCCATGTAAGTGATATAGCTGTCAAAGTTTAGTTTATGTTTAGAAACACACAAATGTGTTCATTTGAGTATTTTTGCCAGCCTTTTGATGTATTCTACAATTGTTGGGCTATTTGATAGTGCTATTGAATTGTTTGATACTTTATGTTACATCAGAAAATTTCCCAGTTCTTCCAAGCTTTTGAACTGTGAATGTAAATTTGTATACTGTATTCTCTTTAACAGCAACAACAAAACTCTCCTCTCTTCGTCTTTGTTCTTTATCTCATTCCCCATGTTGTTTCTTTTCTCTTTGTCTTAAAGAGAATGTAATGAGCTTATCCATTTCCTTTGTCTTTTTGAAAATAACCAATCTTTAATTTTGTCAGCCAAGTCAAATATTTTTTTGCTTTGTGTTTTATTAATTTCTCAAAGGCCCAAAGAGTCCAGCTATTCTGAACCCAGTTTTCAAGTAAATACTTTGAAAATTGCCCCAGAGTCCCTCTATGCAACTTTTTTCATCTGTTCATTGAATGTGAAGTAATGTTACCCTCTGGAAAAGATTTACCTTTGCAGTGCTTTTTTCTTATAGAATTTTTCCTGTTTTTATATTTTGTTTTTTATTAATTTTTTCTTCCAAAAATTTCATAACATTTACTTTCTCTGTTCCTAGAATGTCTTGAAATTACTAGTGTCGGGAAATTGTTATTATTTTCCTCAGGGGTTTGTACCATTTCTTTAAAATGTATCATTTCTGTTATTTAATGGAACTTAATTCTGAAGTGGAGGTGAATGAATGTTCTGTTTTCCCTCTTGATTTACCCCTTGCTATGACTTCTCATTTAATTAATTATAGTTTTATTTTTTCTTAATAGAATTTCCATTTCTTAGTAATGTAACTATTAATTATTTTCTAGTTACACTGTGATGCTTTCTCCAAAGTATTTTTATATTGGTCATTATTATGAACATATGTGCATCTGGTGTGAATTCTGATTTTGTGAGAGTTATATTTTATAAAATAAAATTTAAGTGTTTCTTTTATATTTTCATCTTATAACTAAGTATTTTACTAAATATCTTCATTCATTCATTATTTCAACAAATATGGGGCCTGGCGCAGTGGCTCACGCCTGTAGTCCCAGCACTTTGGGAGCCCCAGACAGAAGGATCACGAGATCAGGAGATTCAGACCATCCTGGCTAACATAGTGAAACCCCGTCTCTACTAAAAATTTAAAAAATTGACCGGGCGTGGTGGTGGGCGCCTGTAGTCCCAGCTACTCAGGAGGCTGATGCGGGAGAATTGCTTGAACCCGGGAGGCGGAGCTTGCAGTGAACCGATATCATGCCACTGCACTTCAGCCTGGACGACAGAGCGAGCAAGACTCCTTCTCAAAAAAATAAAATAAAAATAAATATTCATTGGATACCTACCATATACAGACACTCTTTAAAGCCTGCAGTTTAGCAACTGAACAGAAAAGGGGAAAAATTCTATGCTTTGCAGTATCCTATTTTTATTTTATTTTGTTTAATTGATGTGCAATTCTATCATGCACAGATAAATATATTCTATCTTTCTTACTTTGAATTATGTATTTTATTTTGTTATCTTCTTGAATTTTCTTGGTTTACATTTGAAAAATATTAATTTTATATGTCTTATAATGAAAAGCCTCAGAATACTTCTACTATCTTATTATTCTACTTGTTTGAAGCAGATATATTAAAAGATATAAATACAGGTTATATCTTAAAGAATAACACTATAAGAGGTAAGAAGTGTGTGTGTGTATGTGTGTGTGTATTTTAATTAAGTATATTTTTTAAATTTTGTTGAATTCCCTTTTAACATCTGTTGCATTATTTTAATGACCATAATAGTTATAGATCACTAGAATAAAAAATTCCCTAATAAACTTCCATCTAGCTTAACATGATTAGGCACAGATTTTAATCTCAAGGGGGAAAACTTCTCTTCATTCTTCCCCCTCCCTCCAACTTCTTGCTGGGGTTTCCTTCTGGACAAACCCAATAGAAGCCCTATAGCTCAGAGGTTTTTTCATATGTCTAAGACAGGGCAAAGGATAAAGAGTGTATCTGTAGAGAAAAAATATATCTGACGTGCTCTTCAATTTAAGCTTCCTCACTTCCTTCCCCTCGTTATGTTTTTATCCGTTTTATTCCATTTAGTGCTTCTTCTTTCTTAAATTAACTTGTATATTTATTTTACTTTTTTCTGATACATCAGAAGGCACCGTAAGAGCAATGACCTTCCCTATAGAATTCAATACTGAATCTTATACCCCTGGCACAAAGTAGGAATTATATAAATATTTGTTGAATGAATGAATGAATGAATGAATGAATGAACCTCTTCCAGGAATCCTCCAGCTTCATCTAGAATTCCCTCCTCTGTACTCCTAGAACATATACATATGTATATCACTATACATATTATTACTACATGATTATCATAGTGAATTATAATTATTAACGTTCATCATTTACCTTAAAGTGTGAGTAAAGTTGGTTCTTAGAATTATTGACTTGTGTTTTTTACTTTAGAGTGTGAGTAATATTCATTCTATAATATCTAACGATAGTACTCTGTGCTGAGTCCTGTGCTCTATGCTCCATAGATGTCTCACTTAAACCTCACTACATGTTTGTAAGGCCAATATTGTCTCCATTTTACACTCTAGGATGGAGAGCTTATTAACACAAAAATATTACATAGCTTTCATGTGAGAGAGCTACCTCTTATCATAAGTCTATCAGCTCCAAAGTTGCCTGTGTTCCTCACTGAAGTGCTGTAGTTTCTATTTTAGTAAGAAGTATACATGTATTTTCAAACTCTCATTTCTTCACATCAAAAATTTTTACATGTCTGATCAACAGATCAATTAATGAATGAGCAAGATGAAAAAGGGTTAATAATTTGCCAATACTGAACTGATGAATTTTAATTTCCTTCTTAAAATTGTATTCCTTTTTAAACTTACACTTCCAAAGCCAAACCTCATGACTAGTTGTCTCAGAAAGAGGGAGTGGATATTGTCACCAACGAAGAGGCCATTATCAACTTGGAATCTCAAAGCTGATTTTCTCCATGTCTTTAGCAAGAAATTCAGTGAAAGTCTGGAAATGAAATTGCACATGATTATAAATAAGATTATTATTATTATTGTCTCTGAGTGAATTAAGATGCATAAATTGGGTTAAAGCAGTTTCCTCTTTATAATTTTTTTTTACCTTAGCAATTTACAAAACCCCACATTTCAAGACTTTATCTATTGTTTTGTTTCTCCCCTGCAGTGACAATTATTGTACACTGATCCGTTCTTCTTCTCTTCTTAAGACTTTTGTAAACTTTTCAAATCTTAAAACCAATTTTAAAAACCTGGAATTAGGCATAAAGGTTTTGGTTGGACATAAAAGAGAGGAAATCTCAAAATACAAATATCAAGCTTTGACTTTATTGCAATTGAGAAGTGAATTAAACGGCATTCATATATTCTGAAATATTTGTGTCCATTTAGAGAAACTTACTTGTTTTTATTTGTTAATATATAAATATTTTAATGTTGCAGGAGAGAGCCTTACATTGATTGTTAAATACCATATAACCCCTTTCTTTGAAACACACTCGTTTCCTAACTAACTCCTCACACTGATTAGAATTGGGCTCCAATCATTGGATCCTGCCAGCACCTTCCTCTGACAAATGTGACTCCTTGATTCAAGCCAGGTCATGGAGGTTATTCTCCCAGAATCTGAGCTTTTCAGCACAGACTAAGTGAGAAAATGGGCGGTTGCAGCCGAGTTTCCTGTGATAACAACATAGACATACAATTGGTAGTTTATTTTACTGGTATTTCATGGAGCCTCCTCAATTGTGTTGACCTTCAGATTTTCCGTAAGCTATGTGAAATTCTGTGCTATATATTCTTAATTTGTCGCTTTACATTCAATTTCTACCCCTTTCTTCCCTGTTGTCTGAACTCCATGGACTGCATTATCGGGGATCTTATGTATTGTGACTACACTAGACCAATAGGAGGGACCAGAAAGAAACAGAAGGATAGGAGAAAAAGAACAGATTTTTAAATTTCCCTTGTCTCACTTCCTCCCTTCACCATGGTTCTGTCCCTGGCTACTTTCCTCTATGTCCACAGCTCCTATAGTCTTCTCAATGGCTATAGCTTGTGCCCCATTCAGTAATAATTTCCTCCACCTTGCCATTAGGAGTGGTAATGGCAAGGCGGAGGAAATTATTACTGAATGGGACACAGGCTCTGACTAGTTTCTATGCAGCTGCTTCACCATATTTTTTGGTCCCCTTACCTCTATCCATATCACTGTAAATAGGCCTTTCATTAAAATATCTTCAGTTAAATTCATTGAGTGAGCCATCTTTTTCTTGCTAGGACCTCGACTGGTACAATTTCTCAATATAGGCTTAATAAATTTCTTTGTCAAAGCTGGCATCTCTTTTCCACATCAAATGACCCACAGATCAATCAATTAAATGTTCTATCTTGTCTGTTCATATTCATCAACATTATTTATTTTGTTATGTGTGTGTGTAAAATAGTAACTACATATGTATACACAAATTTCAATGTGTTCTCTAAGAATATTATTCAGTAACACTTGTTTTCAAAAGAGTTTCTCCACTTATTTCTGTTTTAAATTGATCATTATAAAATATCAGCTATAAATCTAATGTACATTCTGCCTGTTCAGGTAAAAAATCATGACTTTATCTTTCATTTCTGTGCTTCATGTCTACCTTACATTCAATCTGTCAGCAGTTCCTACTTTTTCTACATTTTGAATTTGACCACTTCTCTCTACTTTGCCTCCCTACTCAAACTCTAACTCTATAGCTACAGTGAATCTTTTACAACAAAAGCCAGGACAGGTCTTTCCTCTAATCTCAATCCTCTAAGGGAATCATGGCCCCATTAAAAGCCACAGTCCTCACTGATCCCATTGACTACTTCTCGTTCCCCCAAATTCTGCTCCCGCAACACAGATGTGCTTGTTTTTCTTCAAACTCAGCAGGCACATGTCTACGTCATCCATAGCACGTGCTGCTCCTTCTACCTGCAAAGTTTTTCTCTCACCTTAAACTGGTGTGTACTTTAAGTGATCATCTCAGTTATCATTTTACATAAAAACCAATCCCTCTCATTGCTTCCTATCTCCCTTATTTGCTTTATTTTTCTTTTCTGCACTTGATGCCAAGTGACATATTCAGTATTTTGTTTCATTTACAGATTATTATCTGTCTCCCACAGTAGAATGTACATCCATAAAGATTTATTCACTGCTGTGTTTCTAGCACTTAGAACAATGACATCTACTCTTATTCAATCATTTGATTTTGAAAGGATGAAATGAAAGAAATGGAATTACAAGAAATAAATGAAGGAACTTTCTGCCCCTCTGTGTAAGAAATTTACAAAGAAGGAAACTAATTATTTATTAGTAATTATATAATTATTCCAATTATTACTTTTAATACAACTGACTGAAGGCTTAGGGTATCTTCTTACTGTAGATTAAAAAATTCACAGGGTTTTTTTTTACTACCTTCTTTTATGTTTTTGTTGGAAATATTACATTATAGAACAAAGCTCATGTCATGTTGTATCATAAAATGTTGAGGAAATTACTAATTTAATATTATAATTAAAAATGAGTCAAGTGACTTAATGTAAAAGAGAAAGGGCCTTAAATTTTCTGTTTAACAATTTGATAATTTTTTTTATATTTTTTTTTGAAAAAAAAAAAGGAGAGGAGAGATTAGTATATTATGTCCTGGAGACTAAATATAATTTGGTTAAGTAAAATCATATTTATGAGCAATATGTTTAAAACTGTAACTTTCCAGTAGAAATTCAGTGGCATTTTGTTGTGGCATGTGTCAGAAATAGATGGAATTAATGGTAGATTACATTTGGGTCATGAAATGTATAATAAATGAATGCAAGGCCTTAGTTCATCAGCAGCCTGATAGGTGGGTAAAGGGTAGAAATCAGGTTATTCATCCAGGACCATTAGTTAACTAAACTAGTCAGGAAAAGCAAGGCTTGCAAATAAAGCAAATTGGTCATCCCAAGGGCAGTTCAAAGAGTTAGACCCTCACAGATTTACAGATTATCACAGCCAGAAGTGGCTTTATATAACTAGAGTCCTCGTCCTAGAGTTCAGTTGAAATAATTGGTACTATGATTCATGAATTAATGAGAACCCCTTTTTTCGTGGGGGTGGCTGACTTTAGATGTAACAATGCAAATTGAGAGTGTTAGTAAGCAGTGTTTGGCAAATTGGTGAATGAGGCATCAGAGGTCCATTTTATATGAAGACTGAGAAGCTTAAGAAAACTCATTCTAAAGAAAGAATCTGGGCACTGTAAATCTGAACCGCCATAAAAAGGAATGAGACCATGTCCTTTGCAGGCACATGGATGAAACTGGAAGCCATCATCCTTAGCAAACTAACACAGGAACAGAAAACCAAATACCACATGTCCTCACTCATAAGTGGGAGTTGAACATTGAGAACACATGGACACAGGGAGGGGAACAACACACACCAGGGCCTGTTGGGGGGCGGGAGGTCTGTGGAGGGAACTTAGAGGATGGGTCAATAAGTGCAGCAAACCACCATGGCACATGCATACCCATGTAACATACCTGCATGTTCTGCACATGTATCTTGTTTTTTTGTTTTTCATAGAAGAAATAGAGAAAAAAAAAAATCTGAACCACTAAATCAGCCATAGGATAAAGAATGATGCAGAGGATACAGTGATTTTGAGGAGAGTGTGGTGCCTGTTACTGGGCATCCCCTCTAGCCACCTTCTAGTATATCTGAGTCTCCAGGACAGAGAAAATGTAAGACTTGTTTCACTAACATTTATAAAACGTAAGGGAAATGAATTCTTGTAATCTTTACAGCAAAGTGTAAATGCACACACACATATATATGTACACACACATATATATATATATGATTTTTAAATGTATTTCAGCAATGGCACATGGTTGAGATTAGTAAGCCTTTTCTGCCTCTAAATACCTTGGAGATACTTGGTTTCTACACTCCCCAAGGTAGCTTCTTCAGCTTTATCTTCAATCTTGTGAATTTTCTTTTAGCTTAAGTTAGTTTCTGTAGCTTACAATAAAGTATCTGGATACATCAAATGCGGCCAGAAGTAGGGTGCAAATATAGACCATTAGGGTGATGAGAAGTATTTGAAATTAATTCTGTTGCCTAGACAGGGCTAAAATCAGTGGCACATGCCTGTAATCTTGGCACTTTGGGAGGCTGAGGCAGGTGAATAATCGGAGGTTAGAAGTTCGAGACCAGCCTGGCCAATATGGCGAAACCCCACTTCTACTAAAAATACAAAAATTGGCTGCGCGTGGTGGTAGGTGCCGTAATCCCAGCTATTTAGGAGGCTGAGGGAGGAGAATCACTTGAACCCGGGAGGTGGAGGTTGCAGTGAGCACGCCACTGCACTCCAGCCTGGGTGACAGAATGAGACTTCATTTCAAAAATGAATAAAAAAAAAAATGAAAACAGCAAAACTTCCATTCGTCTCCTCGTAATGGAACCAAGAAACTCACAGTAGCAGATGAAGTGGCGAAACAGCTATTTAAGTGCTTGACTGAAGTTACTTAGAACCAATTGCCTACTGAGAGCAAGATTCTGGAGAACCAGTTAACAATTGCTATTAAACAATATAAAGGGCATAAGAAATTTCTTGTTTATTGTTTTTGCAGCACTTACCTTTTTCATTTGTTAAAATCGTTACTGGCTGGGCGCGGTGGCTCAAGCCTGTAATCCCAGCACTTCGGGAGGCCGAGACGGGCGGATCACAAGGTCAGGAGATCGAGACCATC
>NW_016813147.1:146709-150986 GCF_001698545.2 Rhinopithecus bieti
GGAATCATTTTGATTTTAGCAAATACTTAAAATTATACTCTAAGGTCTCTGAAGCCAAAAACTTGAAATCAGTTGCAACTGCTCTCTTTCTCTTACCCTAGAAGTATAGTTGATAGACAGATCCTGTTGTAACTTTCAAATTTAGTAATTCTACAAATACTTATTGTGTCAAATATTGCCCTAAGCACTGGGGAAATAGCCATGAATAAATTGACAAAAATTGTTGCCATGATAGAGTTTAAATTCTAGTACGTGTGTCGATGGTGGGGGAGGGGGTGAGAGAATGAAACGATCAAATAAATAAGGAAAATCTACAGCATGTCAGAAGGTGATAAATGCTTTGAGGAAAAATGAATCTTGAGGAAAATGTTTAGGGACAGCCAGAAAGAAGGGGAGTATCTCACTGCTTCAAGAGCCAGATGGGGATTAAAATCCAGGGATGAAGAATGACCTGGGAGTCTCTGGGCTTCTTGTGATGAATGATGTAAATGGGGATAAAGGGAATAATGAGATTTTTACTGACACGTGAATGGAGAGGATTTCTTGCCAGCAGTGAGAAAGTCCGAGGCATCTTACTAATTCTTACCAAGAGTGATGTGGAGGCCAGGGAAAGGCAGCTAAAGAGGGAGTGCAGAATTTCTAGACCCTTTCTAGACTCTTGCCATTGAAGTTTCTTTCTGGAAACTTTTCCTTCCTGATCATCCTTCCTTGGCCCTGTTCTAATTCAGGCTCACAACAACTGTGCCAGGATTTCAGTCTTGCTTCCTGGAGTCCATTTTTTTACATAATCAGTGAAAACTACCAGAAAACACAAATTTGTCAATGTTATTCTCCTACTCCAAGCCTTTCATGGTCAAATTCATGAACACAAAATCTGTCTCTTCTCTTTCACCTCATCTCCAGCAGTGCCTGTCTCATATTATATGTTTAAATAACACAAATCTGTTTTTAGTCCTTGTCCCAGAACGCTCTGAATAAGTCTTAAGGGCTTTTCTCTGGCTACTCACTTGATGTGAGATGATTTTTCTCTTTTCCTAACCTGACTAGACCTTTCTCATCTTTCAATACAGTTTCAGTGTCCTCACCTCCAGTGCACATTTCACTAAGCCACATTAACTCAGTGCTACTTCTCTGTGCTACTATTGCACTCTAGGCACACATTTTGCATGGTAAAGTCTCATAGACTGTTAGGTCCACAAGGACAAGGAACGTGTATTATTCATCTAGCACTTCTAGAGCATAGCAAGATGTCTGTTAAACAAACCAATAAGAAATCTATAGGCTACGGTGAAACCCTGTTTTCTAATCCTGATTTCTAAAGTAGAATGTATTGATAAGTTATTTTGAATTATATATATTCATTATTTTATTTTCTCCAGTTCTCTTTTAGTCCATCAGTGCCATCAGCCCTTTGCATTGGTTCAAAGAGAAGTAGAATTGTTACAAGGGAATGAGAGAGGAAAAAAGGAAGGATTTGTGTTTGGTTTGTTAACTTCCATACTGCCTTTTGAAGGACCAAACAAAATGTCCAAGAAAAATTAAGCAAAGAGTTGGGGCCATAATTATAGAATAGAAAAATGATTTGAGGGGAAATAAGTGCCCCTTTCCCTGTCATTTAAAAGAATGTCAACCCGGGTCACGGGCAGAGATGGCGCTTATCTTCGGGGAGAATGGGAGACAGAGAAGAGAGTCCTAATATGTGGTGACTCAGCATGCAGGATTGGGGTCAGCCTCAGGGAACTGCCAAGTATGTTAAGAAATCAGCACAAAAGAGCCAGTGCTGCAGACCACCCTTAGGATCTGAAGGAGACACAATCCCATGGAGGGAGGCTTCAGCCTGATTCTAGAGGAGATTTCAGAATTTATCCTGTTTAGAGGCAAGGAAACTGACTCTTTTTCTTTTTTTTTTTTTTTTTTTTTTTGCTCTGTCACCCAGGCTGGAGTGCAGTGGCACGATCTCAGCTCACTGCAACCTCCACCTCCTGGATTCAAGCAATCTTCCTGCCTCAGCCTCCTGAGTAGCTGGGATGACAGATGTTCTCTACCACACCCAGCTAATGTTCATATTTTTAGTAGAGACATGGTTTCACCATATTGGTCAGGCTGATCTCGAACTCCTGACCTCAGGTGATCCACCCACCTTGGTCTCCCAAAGTGCTGGGATTACAGACATGAGTCACTGCACTGGGCCAAAACTGACCTTTTATGTTCCCACATGAGTCAGTTAATGGGTGTGATGGTGGGTGGATATAAACTCTTAAGTATTTTTGCCTCTCTAATTCCAGGGACAAAGTGGCTTTAGTAGCCCAAGAGTAGTTCCCCCACAGGATACTAGGTGCTGGCCCCAAGCAGAAGCACATAGACACCTGAGGAGATAAACATAGAGGAGTGGAAGGGATCTGAGATAATCTGGACAAATCCCTAATAGTGTCTATGACTATACAGTGGCTGTACCATACACCGCCATAGAGTGTGTATACCACACATCTCTAAGATCTCAGTTTAAAGCAATTGTTTTAAAATAAGCTAGTGGTATGAGATCTCATTAGTTTCCAGAGAGCTCAAGATCTTTGTTAGACCCTGAAGCACAGCATTTAGTCCTGTGGACTCTTGAGTAGCATTAAGTAGAAAAGAAAGGATGCTGAACGAGAAAAAATAAAAGAGTATTAATTGAATACCTACAATGTGTCAAAACTGCACTAAACAATTTATTTTACATCAATATTATGTAATAGTAATAACAATTCTACAAAGTAAGATTATCATTCTCACTTTGAAGAAGAGAACAACCAAGTCTTAGGGAGGTAAGTACATTGCCCAATATTATATAACCAGGAATCAAACACAAATTTTTGCCATCCTAGACTCCATGTTCTTTCCATCACACTACTGCCGATCTCCGAAAGGAGGAGAAAGAAAATGAAAAGGTATTGAGGGAGATAAAAAATGAACTAAGCTTCCTTCAAAATTTTGCCTATGCCCAGCTTTTTCTGTTATATTACAAATTATTTCTTCTGCAAAATCATACTTTAATTCCCTCAGTTAATTACTGAATGTCTGCTATATCCTGGCTATATCCTGAATCCAATCACTTCTAGGGCATGGGAACTTAATAATAAATAGAACTGCAAAGTTCTACCTTCACAAAATTTCTATTTTCTAGTAGAGAGAGTAGGGGATTTATTATTCACAAATGATGAATGACTAAATAAGTAAAATAGACCTTATGTTAGCTATTGATAAATAAATGGACAGAAGAGACCTGACTGGTATCAGGTTATTTGTGTAAAATTGAGAAATATTTTCAGAGAGAGGATAAATTTCCAGAAGCAATAACATGTTTTGTATTGCTGAGAATTGCTAAGCAAAGTGAAGATGTGGGAAGGAAGGAATTATAACAGTTGAGTTCAAAAAAATAATTGTGACATGGTTGCAGTGAGTGGAGATAGAGAAGTTGAATAGATAGCATCTCATAAGTCATAGTCAAGTTATTGGTTTTTACTCTCAGAGGGGAAAACATTCTTTTTTAAAAAAGCAAAGGTATGCCATGAACTGATCTATGATTTTAAAAGAATGTTTCTTGATGCTTTATTGAGACTCTGATACATGACAGAGATGGAAACATGAATTTAGTTAGAAAGCTAAAGCAATGCTCCAAGTATGAAACAACAGAAGTTTATACCAGAATGAAATTCACAGAAGCAAAGAAGAATTATAAACTTCTAAATATTTGTTTTGAATGTAGAGATTACAGGATTTTCAGATGTGGAATATAAGAGAAAGAGAGGAGGCAAGGATGACCCCAAGATCACTGAGCTGCATAACTTAAAGAATGAGATTGTCATTTAATGAGATAAACTCTAAGAAAAGAGAATTATTATGGGGAAGGGGAGGCAAAGGGAAAGTAACTTTCTCGCTAATTATTTGTGACATGGCTTTACATTTATTTTAAAAAAATCCTTGAGGAGTACAAAATAAATAGGTGGAACTCCTTTGTGTTCTTTTATTTTCTTTTTTTTCTTTTTATTATACTTTAAGTTCTAGGGTACATGTGCATAACGTGCAGGTTTGTTACATATGTATACTTGTGCCATGTTGGTGTGCTGCACCCATCAACTCATCAGCACCCATCAACTCATCATTTACATCAGGTATAACTCCCAATGCAATCCCTCCCCCTCCCCCCTCCCCATGATAGCCACTGGTGTGTGATGGTCCCCTTCCTGAGTCCAAGTGATCTCATTGTTCAGTTCCCCCCTATGAGTGAGAATACATTC
>NW_016813147.1:151780-155357 GCF_001698545.2 Rhinopithecus bieti
AAAAAAAAAAAAAAAAAAAAAAAATCGTTACTATTGGCCTTTTCCCACTAGAATGTAAACTCCACCAGGGCAGCGACTTAGTCCATTTTTTTCACTACTATACTCGTGCTCTCTAGAGTTCCTGGTAGATGGAAATTATTGAAGAATACAGGTGTAAGGGATAAATTAACTACAGGACAATGGAATAGTATGCTTGCTACTGGCAATGTGTAATTATTAAGCCATTGTCTCAGCTTTAAACTGGCCTATCTATACTTGGATCTGAGACTCTGCAAATCACATTTCTCTTTTTTCAGCAAATGACTGTTAGACTCTTCCAATTTTGTTTATATATCTTTAGAAACACTTGATCCAGAACTCAGGCAGATAATTTCTTTGTTATTTAGAGATGTTCAGATAGTTGGAATTTTGCAGATGTAAACCATCCTGAAGAATGTAAGTTGGCAGTGATATAAACTTGGATAGCAAAATGTAATTTGAAACAAACTTTTAGCATATATCTTGCTTTTAAGGCCTTTTAATTTGATTATTAGCAGAATTTATTGATTCATTTATAATACTCTAATTATAAAGTATTTTATTTTCCCCATAAAACAATAAAAATGTAGGATTATTTCCCCGTGGGAAGCCTGGTCAACATTGAAATGTACATTTACTCACCCCTGAAAAATAGTTGCACTGAACTGACACATTTCATCTAATGCATTTTTATTATCCTATGGCTTCTTAGGTCACTCGAAGATTTGAAGTCCATAGATGTTTTAGATGAAACTTGATGATTTCTCAACATGAAGTGTTGTAACAACACTATCTTCTTTTTGTTTTTCTATCCTTCTACCCTTTTCTTCTCTTTCTATTGTCCTTTTCCTTCTCCTTTTCAATTAATGGCTAAAAAGCAAGAACAATAACTACCATTATGGAATGCTTAACATGTAACAACCACTGAACTTTTATATGTTTTCTCATTTAATCCCAATAATCTCATGTTAAAGACAAGCTTCAGAATATACTCAATTATGTCAAATTTCATAAAGTTATTGAGATAGGATTTTAAAAAGCCCTTTCTACTTCAGGAAAGGAGTTGGTCTGGGGCAATGTGATAACTGGCTCCCAGTTGTATATAGCTGTTTACTGACTTCAAGGCAAGCTCATAATGCAGGCAAATTTATATTTAAGAATGCTTATGTTCCAAAAGTTTTTTGGTTAAGCCATTAGTTTGTTTTATTGATTGATTGTTTGTGACAGGATCTCCCTCTGTTGCCCAGGCTGAAGTACAGTGGCATGATCTCAGCTCACTGTAACTTCAACCTTCTGAGCTCAAGCAATCCTCCCATCTCAGCCCCTCAAGTAACTGGGACTACGGACACATGCCACCACACCCAACTAATTTTTGTATTTTTTGTTGAGATGGGGTCTTGTTGCCTCAGCTGGTCTCAAAACCCTGGCCTCAAGCAGCCTCAGCCTCCCAAAGTGCTGGGATTATAGTCATAAGCCACCACGGTCAGCCAAAGCCATTAGTTTAGAACTTGGAAAATAAGATAAGGTTGTGCACTCCATGCCAAAAATAAATAAATAAGCAGATAAATCTATTACATTTACAATGTCACAGAAGAACAACATTAGCAGTATCCTTATTGAGCATCTCAATGGCATTTCACTCCATTCACTTAAATGGCATATCTCTGTAATTACATAGCTATTCTTCTTCAGTGGAAAAGTGTTTGTGAATTTCTGTTCATTTTTCCTTTTCTTAATTTTAGGCCATGAATAAGTATGTTGATGCCGTTGAATAAGTATATACACTAATACAAAATAATGTTTGAGGCTGGATACAGTGGCTCATGACTGTAATCCCAGCACTTTGGGAGGCCAAGGAGGGTGGATCATCTGCGGTCAAGAGCTCGAAACCACCCTGACCAACCATGGCCGACATGGTGAAACCCCATGTCTACTAAAAATACAAAAATTAGCTGGGAGTGGTGACAGGTGCCTGTAATCCCAGCTACTCGGGAGGCTGAAGCAAGAGAATCACTTGAACCTGGGAGGCAGAGGTTGCAGTGAGCTGAGATCGTGCCACTGGACTCCAGCCTAGGAGACAGAAGGAGACTCCATCTCAATAATAATAATAATAATAATAATAACAATAACAATAACAATAATAATATTTGAGCATGGCAAATGTGGTAGAAACCGAGTCTTTACATTTTATGATAATGGAGGTTGATCTTGTTTATTGCTCTATTTCCCCTACTCTTTTTCTGAAGCTCAAAATCTTTCTTAGTCACTGCTGCACACTAGGAACACTGCTCTTTGTCTGCACTCCCACAATGCATTCTTGCTTTCTTTCCTCCTTCCCAACACACTCAAAAACAACTGCTCCCTTGTAGTGTATGTATTGCTTCTAAGCCAAATTTAGTAGAACTTTATAAAAGCCAACAAAGCATGGGAGCTCTGGCAATCTTAACAGGAGGACCATGTGCTTCATTTTGTACAATTAGTCTTTTAGAACTTTATACATATAAATTGTTTTATCTTTTACAATATTGCATGAAATATGTTGGTGACAAATAGTTCATTTGAAATTGGAAAACATGGATTAGATTTTCATCATCTCAGTTTTACAGCTTGGCTGAGTGACTTTATTTGTTATCATCTATAAACTTGGGGAGATAATATGTATTTTCCAAAATTTTGGTAATGATTAACTGAGAATATGTTTAAGGCATGTAAATATTGTAGGTGTCCCAAAAAGTCAGTCAATAAATGAGAGCTCTATTTCCACTTTCCCACTTAATGTCCCTTCCTGGTAGACTATTTTTTAAATCCTTCTATCTTCTTAACCACTTATATATAACTACATATAATACTTCTGCAGCAACCAAAATTAGTCAGGAACCTAAATGTATAATCTTTTATAGAAGGTTTTGTATACGTATGTTTGGTTCATAGACATATTGGCCAATATAGTGTATGGGGGGTGAACGGAGTTAGAGGTTTTTTTAATGGAAAGTCAGATATCCAGATATCAAGCTGTTTCTTATGAATAATAAAATAATAGCTTGAACTATGAACCAGGATATGAATATGCTATCCTTGGTTGAGGAAGGGCTTGATGCCATTTGTCAAATTTCTCCCCTCCACCAACAACCACTGTTTTTGCTTATTTGTCTATTATTCTTTGTTGAAGTTGTCTTTCTTTAGAAATATTTTTAAAAGAATTACCTTTTCATCTTCCTCCTCTCAACTCCAAATCTCTTTTTTTCCTCCTTTGCTCTCTTATTTCCTGATGCCAATGTTCCAGAACGGCACCTGGAAAAATTTATCTTTATAGCCTGAAGTCCTCTAATATTTAACATAAAATCAATGACTTCTCACATTCTTGGGTAACAAATGGATTAGCTAATTATTCCCGTTCACCATTGCACTGAAAACAGTCATGCTTCAATCTTTGTGAAGTTTTCCCCAAAGATAAATTTTACTGGTTGCAACAAATAAAACGTGCAATGCTTGCAAACTTCCATGGAAATGCTCTCTGACTAAAACTAAAAAAAAAAAAAAAAAAAAAAAAAAAAAAAAA
>NW_016813147.1:159905-162182 GCF_001698545.2 Rhinopithecus bieti
CCAGCATATAAACAGAACCAAAGACAAAACCACATGATTGTGTTCTTTTTTCTCCCCCTCCCGCCACCCTTTCCTTCCTTCCCTCCTCTTTCCTTCCTTCCTCTCCCTCTCTCTCTCCTTCTTTCCTCCTTTTCTCACTTACTCCTTCCTCCCTCTCTCCCTCCACCTCCATACAGCTTTTCTCCATTTTCAGACATCACTGTGGCCATCAATGTGCAAGACTGAGGAGGTTATCGTTGGGTATAATGTCACTATTGGGAAAATACCCTGGAAGTCTCCCCTCAAAATCAAAAGCAAGATGAGAAGAGACATTGTTGGGAAGCTGGGAAGCTTTTATTATTATTATTATTTTTTTTTAACTCAGTCCATTTGTCCATTTTCTTGCTCTGGCTAAAGGGATACTGAAAGATTTCAAAGACTACAGTCTTTCTACACCTGTTTTCTTATGCACCACCTGATTTGTTTAGAATATCAAGTTGCCCAAATGATAAACCCAATTAGGTGGGAGCTATTTCTAGAAAGAAACAAAAGGGTTGCAAATTCAGTTCTTCTGAATCTCTTCTAATTTTTAACAATAAACATTAGTGCATTCTATTATTAGTATGAAAATAATAACTAAATGTTATTTTCCAATATGCATTTCAATTTTTTCATCTTTTGAATCTTTTTTGGAAACTGTTAATTTGCTATGTGATATCACTACATTTACACTGCTCCCTAACTTTAAAATGTAAAAGAAAATAAAATAGCTAAAAGTAACAGGTCTCATGGAAACACATAAGAGTGGAATCTTTTAAAATATTTGTATAAAATGTGAGATGCAAAATATGAATCTTGTTTGGGCTCATTTGGCTATCCAAGGTCAGAAGCAATGTCAGCTCTCTTGCAAGCTGCCCACCCCTAGCCTTTGAGCCCTTTGGGTATCCATCAGGTCAGGATTTATGACTCCTAATGAGCAATGCAGTGGTACTCAAGCTGTGGCAGATGGGTTGGGAATAGCAAAAACCACGTCTCTCTAATTACATGTATTAGCCCTCTGGTATTGGAATGCCTTCTAACACTTTAGGTTAGGGGAGCTAGCTGAATAATCACATGAAAAATACAAATCTGCAGGAGCTGCCAAAGTTGTCCCAGATTCTAGCTTCCAGACGGTCTCTGCCCTGTTCTGATGTTGATATTGACAGCCTGCCTACCTCCTGTGGATGTCAAAGCCAAGGTTAAGGCCAACGGAAGTGAACAAGCTGTCAGCCTAGCATAAGAAAACAGGTAAGCACATTGTGAAGATGGTAAGGAAGACTCCATAATTAGCAGAAATGGTGGGCAGGAGCTATAGGTCTTGACATTAGTGGAAATCTATGAGATCACTCCCTCCTTAATGCTCCCACAGGAAAGCAGAAAAATCAGTACTTGATGAAAGGTCAGCGTTTTATAGACCAACTTCCTCTCACCTATACCTTTCAAATGGCTTTCTTTTTTTAGGCTTTACAACCTTTTATTTTAAGATTGACTTTTAATGAATGCACTTTATGAACAATGAAACTATTTGCTAGTTAGGAACTAGCCAATATATGATTTGAGTAATTGCAGAAAGCAGTGTTAAACTATAATAAACTAATTGAAGAAGAAAATTAAAACTGACTGCCACCAGTTATATCTCATAAAGACTGAATGACTGAAATACAGCAATAAATTTACTAAGTGGGTTTCAATTCTGAAATACAATTAAAATGTGAAGGATACAACCACAATTTAAAATAACGAGCTAAGATTCTAAGTGGATTAAATTGTGTATGCAGATACTATAGACTTTACATAACAATAATAGTAACTAATAATTATTAAACTCTTCTTTTGTACCAGGCACCTATACTAAATACTTTTATATAAATTATTCATTTTCATCACAAAGCAGGCATTTCTATTAGGTGAGTATATATGACTACTTAGAGAAGTAGGTGGTGAATGTAGGTCTCAAAATTAGATTTTTGTCTGCCTGGGTATTCACTACTCTTACTGATAGTTTTTTTTTTTTTTTTTTTTTTCAGTGATTTTAACATTTAATCCCTTTTATTTTTTAGCACAGAATAATATTCTGACAAATCAAGTGAATGCAAAGGTCCAAGATCCATTTTCTTGGATAGGATTTTTATCTCCTGCATTTTCTTTTTTTGTTGTTTTTGTTTTTGTTTTTTGTTGTTGTTGTTGTTGTTGTTTTACAAGCTCAGATTTTTTTTTATTATTATTATACTTTAAGTTCTAGGGTACATGTGATAATGT
>NW_016813148.1:0-56526 GCF_001698545.2 Rhinopithecus bieti
TAGAAATAAAGGAAGGCTTTAGAATTAGATGGAAACAGAAAGTCTTTCCATAGTTATAATTAATTACTTAAGATTCTGAGTTTTTACTTGTTTGGATTTAAAGATGATGCTGAGTCACAAATTGTACCCCATTATTTCTAATTCAGATGGAAAATATACATTAGAATTAGGCAAAGATCAGCAATATTATATGCAAAGCTAGTTTGGGGAATCTAGTTTCAATCTTTCTTATAGCTCTCCTTAATGCTCCCAGGCAAAGTAACATTCCGTGTGTAGATCAGCTGCAGAATGGTTTCTCTTTGAAAGGAACACTATACTAACTTGTTCTCATACTTACTTCCCTTCCATGTTCTTGAAGAAACCTCCATAAACATGGGGAACACCAATATCTTTCCTTCTAAAGCCCTCATCTCTTCAAGGTTTCTCTTTCCTCATGTATCAAGTTCATAATTATTTTCTTGCCTCCATATCTTCCCTACCCTTTCACATTTGCTGCTTTTATTACATGCTATGTCTTCTATCTATCACCTATTGGCATTTGAGTGATGATATTATCTTCCTTTCTCTCTGATAATTTTGGAAGAATCTATCCATTTGGCATTTTTCCTGCCCAACTCTCCCACATACTTCTGACTTTATTGATAAAAGCCTATAGACCTATTATTGGTTGCTAACATTCTATCTCAGAGAGGAGCAAGGGAAATTGACATAAACTGAGAATCCTCTTTAGTTGATAGGAAGAAGAGAAAGCTGAGGTATATTCATAAAGTAATCATTCTATCTCATCACAGGGACAATTGTATAATATGGTATAAATTGTATGGGTGCAATAGAAAAGGAAGGTATGTTTGCTAGATTACATGATTCTGAATTAAGATATGAAGAACAAATTGAAGTTAATCAGATAATATGGAATATCAAGTCATTTCAGATAGAAGTAATACTATATACAGTAGGCCAGGTTTGAGAACATAGGTTGCAAATTTGTAGAATCAGTTTTGCACGGCTGAAGTTTCCTATGTATACACTCACGAATCAAGGTTAAAGAAATTAGAAGAATCTTGACCTTAGTGAATTTTATATTAAGTTATTGAACTTAGAATTTATGTGGAAGGCAAGGGAATAAAAGAAAATACTTTAGGTTTAGAGAGTTACATGTATGTATTTGCATTTTTAATTGCTCATTCTGACTATAGAGTGAGTAAGAGACTGTCATAGAATCAATATGTGATGTATACTGGTAGGCTCTTCTTCAAACCAGTCTTCTTTTCTTTCTGACAACACAACTAAATTATATTTCTCAACCATTTTGCACTTAGACGGGGTCATAAGCCTAAAATATGGATAGTAGAATATTAGCTTGTATTGTGTCCAGGTCTTAAATATAAAAGCTTTCCATATGTTATGACTTACAATTATTTTTCCTTAACCTGGATGGGCGTTGAAAAAGAGAGAGCCCCGAGAAGAAAAAAATCAGGATCCCTGAATCACTCTTTGGAAGACAGATCCACTCTTATCAGGAACACAAACTTTGAAATTTATGTCAATGAAAAATAAACTTCTATCTTATTGCAACTGCATGTGATTTTGTTACAGAAGCTAGCATTATCCTAACAAATACCTATAATTTAAAATTTACTACCAGAAATAGCAAACTACCTAAAATGAAACAAAATCAAGCTGAAATCCAATTCCATTATGTGATGACATCCTGAAAGAAGTAAAAGATTTATCAGTCTTTGAATGGTATTTATACAGTAGATCATCAGGTTTTTAAACAACTGGATGTGACTTAGCATGCAATTATAGCTGTCACGTAGTAAGACATGAGCTTTCACTGAACTCCTATAGCCTAGTTATCATAGATGTTTTAGAGCTGTTTCTAAAGTTAAGGAATCCAGATTGTGCGACAATGTTCACAACTACTCTTGTATGTCTTTCTAAATTTCTTTTTGTTATGTACTTTCTAAATTTCCTTTTAATATGTATTATATCATTAGAGTTTCTTAGTTGCTGGCAACAGAGCTGACTGACTAACTGGACAGATGCCACCACTGGACACAAATCAAAGTACGAACAGTACCAAAAAAGTTTGGCCAGCCCCCCCCGCCTCCATTATTGCCTAGTAATACCATCACCAGTGAGAATCAAATATGACCACCCACCTCTTTTCTGTTTTTATACCCTTGCATCACTTGCTTAACAAAGTCCCAGCTGGGCATCCAGTTGGTCAAGTCTAAGTAAAGTCCCCATGTTTCAGTATCCAGAGATGCAGATAAAAGTTTTCTATTATGCCTTCTTTTATTTAATTTTCAAAGGCAGATAGTCATGAAATTGAGCATTCCTAAAATAAAGAAGGGAATTTTGATATAGGCAAAGAAAAGTTAGCAAATGATCATTGTACTACCAATCCTCCAATATGTTGGATTAGAGACACATCTTCTCAACTATATCTATATTCGGGTAAACAAGAAACTTGGAAACGTCTCTGAATTTCTTTACTTATATCACCATTTATGAAGGCTGGTTTTAATTTTCGTCAGCTATTACTCACTTCACCAGAATCTTCCAGATCCTAAGATTAGAATTCTCTTGTCCACCTCACACCAAAAATATCCGTATTGGATGGTAATATGATTTGGCTCTGTGTCCCCACCCAAATCTCATCTTGAATTGTAATCACCACATGTTGAGGGAGGGAGGTGATTGGATCATGGTGTCAGTTTCCCCCATGCTTTTCTCATGATAGTGAGTTCTTACAAAATCTGATGGTTTTATAAGTGTTTGACACTTCCTCCTTCACATGATTCTCTCTTCTGCTGCCTTGCAAAGAAGATGACTGCTTCCTTTCCTACCATGATTGTAAGTTTCCTGAGGCCTCCCCAGCCACGTGAAACTGTGAGTCAATTAAACGTCTTTCCCTGATAAATTACCCACTCTCAGCTATTTATTTAATTAATGTAATAAATTGGTACTGAGGTAGTGGGGCACTGCTATAAAGACGCTTGAAAATGTGGAAGCAACTTTGGAACTGGTAATAGGCAGTGGTTGGAACATTTTGGAGGGCTGAGAAGAAGGCAGGAAGATTTGGGAAAGTTTGGAGCTTCTTAGAGACTTGTTGAATGGTTTTGACCAAAATGCTAATAGTGATATGGACAATGAAGTCCAGGCTGAGGAGGTCTCAGATGGAGATGGGGAACTTATCGGGAATTGGATCAAAGTCATTCTTGCTATGCTTTAGCAAAGCGACTGGCAGCATTTTGCCACTGCCTTAGAGATCTGTGGGACTTTGAACATGAGATAGATGATCTGAAAATGGAACTTATGTTTAACAGGGAAGCGGAGCATAAAAGCATGGAAAGTTTACAGCCTGATGATGAGATAGAAGAGAAATATCCATTTTCTGGGGAGACATTCAAGCTGGATGCCAAAATTTGCATAAATAAAGAGCAGTCAAATGTTAATAACCAAGACAATTGGGAAAGTATCTCCAGGGCATGCCAGAGATGTTGGTGGCAGCCACTTCCATCACAGGACCAGAGGGAAAATGGTTTTCTTGGCCAGACCCAGAGCCCTGCTGCTCTGCGCAGTCTCAGGACATGGCACCCTGTAACCCAGTCACTCCAGCTTTATCCATGGCTAAAAGAGGCCAAGGTACAGATTGGGCCATGGCTTCAGAGGTTGTAAGCCTCAGGCCTTGAAGGTCTAGGAGACAGAGATTGAACTCAACTCTGTTGAGATAAAGAGCAAGAGAGTCTTTAAGTACTAGGTTGAGCTAGCAGAAAAGTACTGGAGGATGGTAGGGGGAGGTTACTAAATGTGATTAGACCATCATTGTTTGCTGATTGGTGCTTAACATATTTGGGCTCCTACCCTCGCACTGAGACTAGAAGATAGGACCCCTATATTTCTTGATGATGACATGGGATAGTTCCCATGTCTTTGAGGAATGCATTCCTGGGCAACAAGACCAGCAAGAGGTTTGGAGAAGATATATATCTCAAAGGTGTAGAGAAAGAACTTATACTTGTAAGTTTTCTAAAATAAGTGCTCTAAGAAATGTCAGGGACCCAGTCAGAAAAAACAAAAAACAAACAAACAAAAAACAGAAACAAAATTTTGTCTAAAATTTAGTCAATCCAAGGAAAACATTAAGGCCACCGTACTCATATTTGGTCATATATATTTATCCTTAAAATATTCTGAGATTTAAAAAATAGGAGTGACAACTGTTATATCCTTGATTTGATGCTTGCCACTGATTGGACACGAGCCTTTGACATTTAAAATACTTTTTAATTTTGTTTTGTAAAATTGGAAGCTGTTCTTTTTTTCAACTTGTAATGTCTCACAAGTTCTAGACTTCTCCTACCAGCACCACATTTCTGAAATTGAGACTTCCATTGACATTTCATTGAGCTCTAGATAATTCATGTAAAGCTTGTAATTTTTTTTACAGGTTCAATTAGTAATGAATACCTAAAATTAACTTTCTGGTTTTCAAGCTTTTCCCATGGAGGTAGAAATTTATTGACTTTGTTAACAGTCTTCCATGTTATTACAAGTGACCAAATATTGCTTAACTGTATAACATATATGACTATTCTTTTATTTTTGCAAGAATATTGTTTATTGCTCATTGCCAATCTTTCAGCCAACGCTGTATCTTTTAGGGTGTTTTTGTTATAACAATGCCAATTTCAGTACAAATCAGTAAATAGGCTAGGGTATGCTGAGATAACACTCTTAAAAACTGTACTGGCTTAAAACAAAGTTTACTTTCTTGATAACATTACATGTCTATTTTGGATTTGCTGGAGACTCTGATATACATCTTCTTACTCTGGAAGTAAGCGCTTTGAGCAAGTATGATATCAAAAGAAAAGATAGTTCTGGTGTTCTTCCCACTGGAAATTAAAGTCTCCAGCCTGAAATGACTCACATCACTTTGACTCACAAATCATGAGCTCAAGCATACCTTTAACTCTACCCAAATATAAGGTGGTTGGTGAAAGAAACTAACTCTATGACTAGGAGGAAGGCAATACTAAAATACCTAACAAAATATTTATCATTATCAACATAATAACTTTATTAATTTTTCTTTTCTCCTGCCACTTTCCCCAAAATGAGTAAAATGCAATAAATGTATTTTTTTCAATACCTAAACATCATTAAGTATTGTGAAACAATAAAATAGATTACTGGTGCCAAAATCAGCACTACACAAAAGATAAACTATAGCCATTATACCCTGAATTTAAAAATCTAAATAAGAATATAACAACCAATTATAATAGAAGGTATTCATTAAAGTATTTCTGGGTTAGTTTCTCAGCCTTTGCATTCTTGGACCTACACCAGTGATTCACCAGGGACTGTTGGGCCATTGGCCACAAACTAAAGGATGCACTCTCAAGCTTCCCTAACTTTGAGGCTTTTGGACTCGCTCTGAGCCACTACTGGTTGAGCCACTACTGGTTTCCTTGCTCCTCAGCTTGCAGACAGCCTATCATGGGACTTCACTTTATGACCGTGTGAGCCAATTCTTCTTAATAAACTCCCTTTTATATACACATATGTCCTAATAGTTAAGTCCCTCTGGAGAACCCTGACTAATACAGCTGGACATGTAGCTGATGTTAATCTTTAAGATGGTCTGATTTGCATTCTGTCAACAAGGCAAGGATAACACTTTGACCACTTTTATTTAACATAGTGCTGGAAGGCCTAGCCAGAGGAATTAGTTAAGAAAACATAAAAAATAAAAGGCATCCAAATTGGAAAGAGGAAATCAAATTCTCTGTTGGCAGATCACATGATATTATATATAGAAAACCCTAAAGATGCCACCAAAACCAGTTAGAATTAATAAATAAAGTCAGTAACGTTGCAGGATACAAAATCAACATACAAAAATTAGTAGTATTACTATACACTATTAACGAGGAATTTTAAAAGCACATCAAAAAATTCAATTTATAATAGTTGAGATAGTGGCGCTGCAGGTACCTCTGTGAAAATGGTAGAATCATGGCTGAGACTGGGGCAGAAAGACAGTCAGTCACTACTGGTCTCCAGGGCAGAACACACTTTAGCAGTGGGTTTGGTTTCCAAGATGCACTGTGCTGTAGCAGCTTAGTTTGCAGGGATGTGTTCGCTCAAGGTGGCTCTTACTCTGGGCAATGCAGCTGCATGAACTTTTCAAACTGGATTCAGGGCCTGTGAGGACTACGACTTCTCTGTAGCAAGAATTGTTGGCATTTGTAAAGGCAAATGGGATTTCCACCTAACCTTTTTCCCATAAGAAAATGTTCCTTCCCTGCACCCTCCCCTCCTACTCCAAGCTGATCCCAGCAGGGGAGACTGAGTGAGGCAAAATACCTCACTCCTTTCTCTATGAAACTACGCTGGGCTTCCATGATCCTCAGAGATGTTGCTGCACCCTCATACTCCCCAGCATGGTTCCTCAGGTAAGCCAGTTGAAATATAGCTGCTTATTTATTGTTTTAGACATTTTTTGTGTGTGTGGGGAGCAGGGGATGAGCACCAGACAACTTTAGTTGGTCATCTTATTGATGCCAATTGATTTATTTTTTATGTGTATCTACAGACAATGAAGAAAACTTTTAATGTTACTACTAGTTTAAATAATCTATAGCCATATGCTCAGAAGTTGTATACAAGTTTCAAGGACAAATATTAGTACATTAAACATTACAGAGCTTAATTAAATTTAAATGCTAGATTTTGAAACAATTTTTCTTCAACTCTATTCCTATTAGGTAAATAAACTGCCATTTCATTTAAGTTACAGATTGTTTTTCACTATAGAACTTATCAGTGTCACCAGTAATTTACTAAGAAGATGTACTTTTTCTAGGAATAAAGGACTACACTTACAGTGTCAGTCAAAACTTATATTTAATGGCAAGCATTTAAAATTTTCTATTTGTTCTCTAAAAGTGGAATCAGCCACTATCTTTTCAAAAGTGTATTTTGTATTTCTTCTAATAAAGAAAAGCAGGATAAAAAGGTATTGAGAGCAAAGTTGAGATAAATTATAGGGCGAGAAAATACAGAACTCTTCTTTAGAAGATATTTGCTTGAAAGGGAAACCAAAAAAGCATTAGTATCAAAGATGCCACATTTTAAGTGATTCTCTGGGATAGATGAACTTTTGTCACACAGATATTTTTAAGGTACACTGAGAAAAGATATATTAATAATTGAACCTTACATTTCAATTTTAACTTAAAAGTGTCTTACAGAAATGAACTGATAAATCTTGATTGAATCTCTTTTAGGTGGGTGAATATAATTGAACACTAAAGGTCAGACATGGATTGGTTATGATTAGTGATGATTAGTGACAACAGTACTGCTATAGTAACATGAACACCACAGGCCCAGCACCAAAATTCTTAACTTGTGCAAAATGTTCAGTGGTTCTAATGAACATCCTTTGTGAATCCAGGTCCAAATTGTACCCCATGTGCTCACATCTTTAGAAAATGTTTGAACTCAGTAATGCTTACTCTTGTTAACTGTGTGTAGTACAGCACATGTGAGTCACCCACAGCAGCATGAGGTAATTTGGGCTGATACTGCAATTACATTTAGATTTCACCGTCTGGGTCAAGCAAATTCATTACAAATAAACCTAGTCCCTAATGAGGTGTGGTTTTGTCTAACAAAGAACAAAGATGATGAAAGTCACTTTACTTGTGCTTTTGGTGGTTGCTATTCAGTGAGTACCATATTGATTTCTATGCAATTTTATAAAACAATACTGTATTATAGCTGTATAACTGCTTAAAATTTCAGTTAGAACCTCCACTCAGGAGGCCCTTGGAAATTCTTATGAGAATATATAGAAGCAAATTTCTCTGCCAAATTCAAATACAAATTCCTGAATTTAGAAAGTTTATAACAATCTTCACAAAAATTGCAACATTGATCATTAAAAAATATATGATATCATATATCATAAATTTTACAGAATGTTTTTATTATCCATTCTCTAATATATTTATATGCCAAACTGTAAGGAAGGCTATGATTACTATTTGTGGTGTTAAGTTTTTTATATTATAGTCATTTATTACATCATTATCAATTATTATGTATTGTATGTAACTGTGCTATACTTTTTCAAACTTTTATGTTAGGTTCAGGGGTACATGTGCAGGTTTGTTATATAGGTAAATTGCATGTCACTGAGGTTTGGTGTACAGATTATTTTGTCACCCAGGTAATAAGCATAGCACCTGATAGATTTTGATACTCATCCTGCTCCCACCTTTCACTTTGAAGTAGGCCATGGTGTCCACATACACTGAATGTTTAGTGAGAATATGCAGTGCTTTGTTTTCCGCTCCTTTGTTAGTTCACTTAGGATTATAGCCTCCAGCTCCATCCATATTGCTGCAAAAAACATACTCTCATTTCTTTTATGATTATGTAGTATTCCATGGTGTGTGTGTGTGTGTGTGTGTGTGTGTGTGTGTATCTCTCTCACATTTTTATCCAGTCTACTTTTGCTGGTCATTTACACTAATTCCACGTTTTTGATATTGCAAATAGTGCTACAATGAATATACAAGACCATCCATCTTTACAGTAGAACAATTTATATTCCTTTGGGTTATATTCCCAATAATAAGATTGCTGGGTCAAATGGTAGCTCTGTTTAAACTTCTTTGTGAAATTGCCAAACTGCTTTCCACAATGGCTTATTTACATTTCCACCAGCAGTGTATGTGTTCCTTTTTCTCTGCAAACCCACCACCATCTATTATTTTTCAACTTTGTAATAATAGCCATTCTGACTGGTATGAGATGGTATCTCACTGTGGTTTTGATTTGCATTTCTGTAATAGTGATATTGGAGAATTTTTTCATATGCATGTTAGCCATATGTATGTCTCCTTGTGAAAAGTGTATTCATGTCCTTTGCCTACTTTTTAATAGGGCTGTTTGGTTTTTCCTTGTTAATTTGTTTAGGATCTTTACACATTCTGGATATTAAACCTTTGTCAGATGCAGATGCATAGTACGAAAATATTTTCTCCCATTCTGAACCTTGTCTCTTTATTTTGTTGAGAGTTTCTTTTACTGTGCAGAAGCTCCTTAATTAGCTTCCATTTGTCAATTTTTGTTTTTGTTGTAATTGCTTTTGGCATCTTCTTCATGAAATCTTTCCCAGGTCCTATGTTCAGAATTGTATTTTCTGTTATCTTCCAGGGTTTTAACAGTTTTAGGGTTTACATTTAAGTCTAATCCATCTTGAGTTGATTTTTGCATATGATATAAGGAAGGGGTTCAATTTTAATCTTCTGCATATGGCTAGTTAGTTTCCCAGTGCCACTTAATTGAATAATAAGTCCTTGTCCCATTGCTTCTTTTTGTCAACTTTGTCAAAGATCAGATGGTTGTAGGTATGCATCATTATTTCTGGGCCTTCTATTATGTTCTACTTTTCTACATGTCTATTTTTGTACCAGTACCATGTTGTTTTGGTTAGTATAGCCTTGTAGTATAGTTTGATGTTAGCTAATGTGATGCCTCCAACTTTTTTCTTTTTGCTTAATATTGCCTAGGCTATGTGGGCTATTTTTTGTTCTACGTATATTTTAAAATAGTTTTTTTTTTTTTTTCTAATTCTGTGAAGAATGTCATTGGTAGTTTCAGAGGAATAGCATTGAATATGTAAATTGTTTAGGTAGTATGGCCATTTCAACAATCTTGATTCTTCCTATCCATGTGCATGGATTGTTTTCCATTGTGTATGACATCTCTGATTTCTTTTAGCATTGTTTGAGCAATGATTTTCTAGTGATTTTTCACCTCCCTGGCTAGCTGCATTGCTAGGCATTTTATTCTTTTTACAGCTAACTGTGAATAGGATTGCATTCTTGATTTGGCTCTCAACTTAAATGCTTTTGGTGTACAGGAATGCTACTGACTTATACACATTGATTTTGTATCCTGAAACTTTACTAAAGTTGTTTATCAGACCAACTGGCTTTTGGGCAGAGATTATGAGATTTTCTAGGTATAGCATCATATCTTCTGCAAACAGGATATTTTGCAGTGCTTTCCTCTTATTTGGATGCCGTTTATTTCTTTCTCTTCCCAGATTGCTTTGGCTAGGACTACCAGCACTAAGCTGAACAAAAGGGGTGAGAGAGTGGTGAGAGTGGGCAAAAGCTGAAAGCATTTTTCCAGCCCTATAATTTGATTCATAAGGATCTTGATTGCTTTTTCCTTCCACAAGACATCAGGATGATTCGTTACATCGATGGCATTATGCTGGTTGAACCTAATAAGCAGGAAATAGCAACTACTGTCAACTTAATGGTGGACATTTATGTGTCAGAGGGTGGGAAACATCACAAAAATTCAGGCATCTTCTATTTTAGTGAAATTTCTAGGGGTTCAGTGATGTGGGGCATGTTGTGATATCCTTCTAAAGTAAAGAATAAATGGTTATATCTGACTCCTTCTACAACCAAAAAAAAGAGGCATGACACCTAGCCTCTTTTGATTTTGGAGGCAATGTATTCCTAGTGCACTACTCCAGGCCATTTACCAAGTGACCCAAAAATGTACTAGTTTTTAGTGGGACTCCGAATAGGAGAAGGCAGTGTGACAGGTACAGCTGCTGTGCAAGCTGATCTGCCACTTGGGCCATACAACACAGCAGATACAATGGGGTTTGGAATGCCAGTGATGTATAGGGATGCTGTTGGAGCCTTTTGCAGGTCCCTATTTTTGGGTTGCAGCATAGACCCTTAAAATTGGGGGGCGAAGCTCTGACATTTTCTGCATATAACTAATCTTCTTTCAAAGAACAGCTCTTCACCTGTTACTGAATCTGAGTAGAGACTGAACCCCTGACTATGGGTCACCAACTTACCATATAACCTGAACTGCCCATCATGAATTTGATGTTATTTAACTCATTAGGCCATAAGTTGAGTCTGCACAGCAGCACTCCATCATCAAATGCAAGTGACACATACGTGAAGTGAAAGGTTCTGAAGACACAAATAAGTCTCATGAAGTGGCTGGGTAAATGAGCCCTGAGTACCCAGGGGAAATTATTCCACAAAGGTAGTAAGAAAAACTATGTCTGCATTACAGGATATCACTTGAGGTATCTGTAAGTATAACCATGTCCTGTGGTTAAGATCAATGGAAAACAACCCAGTCCAAGCAGGATTACTAGTGGCCAGGATCTTCAGGATTAAAGGTTTAGATCATTCAACCAGTTGAAGAACCATGACCAGTTGAGATGCATGCTAAAAGCAAAGGGAATACAGATGGGTAGTGGAATAATGTAGCATAATTTCAGCTATAACTGTAATTGTATGAATATTTCTTTCTTATCTTGTTATGAATACCTTTGTGTTTGTACTTGTGCAATATCTTTTCTTTCTTCTCTTTTTCCCTTATCACATAACATAAGGTGTACTGACTTTATATCATAGTATTTAAGCATTATTACCTTTATTATAGTATTTAAGTTACAGGATATCAAGGAGAAGAGTAAATATCAAATTCCTTGTTTTCTCTTCTAGGAAAAGGGATTAGTATGTTTAGGCTGTTGACAGGATAGTTGTACCACGTTAGGCAGAATTATAACCTTGTCATTGTCTTTATTTAGAAATTATGTATTATTTAAGGAGACAAGAATGGGAGCGGCTATGAAAAAGATGTCATACAAATTTTATGTGCTCAATTTGAATTGCCAATGTGATAGTATTAAGACATGGGTCCGTTAGGAAATAATTAAGTCATGAGAACTTTGTCCTCATGAATGGGATTAGGGACCTTATGAAAGAGCTGGAGAGAACTAGGTAGACCCTTTTTGCCCTTTTATCCCCTCTTGCTTATACCTTTTACAAGGAACAGGCTCTCACCAGACATTAAGCCTGTTTGCACCTTAATCGCAGACTACCCAGGCTCCAGAATGGTAGGAAATAAACTTCTGTTATTCATATATTACCCAGTCTCAGGTTTCTTGTTATAGGAGCACCTGTACAGGGGCTAAATTGACAAGGTATAGACTTGTGATTGATTAATTGTATGTGCCAACCTGATTGGTTCATGTGATGCCCAGATATTTGTTGAAATATGATCATGAGTGTATCTGTGAGATTAAGAATATAAGCCAGCTCAAGCCTGTAATCCCAGCACTTTGGGAGGCCAAGACGGGTGGATCACGAGGTCAGGAGATCGAGACCATCCTGGCTAACACGGTGAAACCCCGTCTTTATTAAAAAATACAAAAAAACTAGCAGGGCAAGTTGGTGGGCACCTGTAGTCTCAGCTACTCAGGAGGCTGAAGCAGGAGAATGGCATAAACCCAGGAGGCGGAGCTTGCAGTGAGCTGAGATGCGGCCACTGCACTCCAGCCTGGGTGACAGAGTGAGACTCCGTCTCAAAAAAAAAAAAAGAATATAAGCCAGACTTATTCTTCGGCTGGTAGATTCTTAATTTCACAGAAAGAGAAAAAATTACACATTAAAATAAATACTATAAAATTTGAGGGCTACAGATAAAATAGTACATTATTCAACTCTATATCCTAAAGTGGTTATATTAGAAAATAAGAAAAAACATTAATAAACTAATCATACTATTTCAGAATATTTAAAAAAAGATTCACAGAATACATTTAAGAAAAGTAGGGGGGAAATAACTAAGATTAGAATTTAATACCATCAAATTAAAAGATACCAATCAGCAAAGTTAAAATGTAGTCACATGAAAAAAAGTAATCTCATGAACAAATGGCTCACAAAATGTTAAGAATATAAAATAAAGAATATAAATAAAGTACATAACTAAAATATAGCATCAACCAAAAAATAAGTGGATACTTTTAGCNACTCCGTCTCAAAAAAAAAAAAAGAATATAAGCCAGACTTATTCTTCGGCTGGTAGATTCTTAATTTCACAGAAAGAGAAAAAATTACACATTAAAATAAATACTATAAAAATTTGAGGGCTACAGATAAAATAGTACATTATTCAACTCTATATCCTAAAGTGGTTATATTAGAAAATAAGAAAAAACATTAATAAACTAATCATACTATTTCAGAATATTTAAAAAAAGATTCACAGAATACATTTAAGAAAAGTAGGGGGGAAATAACTAAGATTAGAATTTAATACCATCAAATTAAAAGATACCAATCAGCAAAGTTAAAATGTAGTCACATGAAAAAAAGTAATCTCATGAACAAATGGCTCACAAAATGTTAAGAATATAAAAATAAAGAATATAAATAAAGTACATAACTAAAAATATAGCATCAACCAAAAAATAAGTGGATACTTTTTAGCATAATCTTATAAGATGTTTATATCAATATATTTATGTGTACCTAAAATGATCTGTCTTTAAAATTATATCTCACCAATATAAGTGAAAAAAGAAAGAAAACAACACTTACTAAGAAAAGCAAAAAAAAAAAAAAAAAAAGAAAAGAAAAGAAAAAAGACTCCACAAGCTCTATTTAATAGTTTAGATTTTAGATTCATTGTAGTACTAAAATCAGTATCAGAATAAAATTATTATATACAAGAAGAGAAAGAGAGAGAGAGAGAATGGGGGATATTTTATGCTTCCCTATATTTTAAAATTATAGTGTCATAAAATTTAGGTTTTCATATGAAAGAAAGGCAAAGGGACTTTGGAAATAAATTCAATCCATTGCCCTGGATTGGACTTGTGTTAGGAATAAAATAATGTAAATTGGGTCACTAGGTAACTGATGAAGTTTGAATATAAACTGTATATTAAACAATACTATTTTATTCAAAGATATTTATCCTGATTTTGATAACTATACAGTAGTTAGGAGAATATCCTTGTTTTTAGAATAATGTAGAGCAGATATATCAAAATATTTACAAATGGTGATTTATACCCTTAAGAAAATAAACTCTCGGTTGGAGAGGGTCAGGAAACAGATGTTTGCAATATTAGCACAGGAACTTTTGGGTGAGTGTTATTTTGTCTCAAGGACTACAGATTTTCTTATTTTTATCTTAGTTTTTCGTTGATGTCATAAACAATTACCACAAATTTAGAGGCTTTAAACAACACCCATTTATGACCTCGTAGTTTCTGTAGTTAAGAGTTCTGAGCACAATGGGGCTCAGATGGTTCTGCTGTGGGTCTTACAAGACCAAGATCAAGTTGTTGGCTGGGATGCATTTCTTTCTCCAGTATCTGGGAAAAAAACGTGCTTCCAAGCTCATTTAGGTAGTTGACAGAACTCAGTTCTTGAAGTTGAAAGACTGAGATCCTCATTTCCTTCCTAGCTTTCAGCCATTGGCCAACTTTAGGATCTAAAGGACACTTTCTGTTTCTTGCATTTGGCCCTCTCCCTCTCAGAACAAGCACATGGAGTCTCTTTGCCTCCCCTGTTGACTACACCTCTTCAGAATCCTCTTTTGCTGCATATCACTAACTTTCTTCTTTTTCGGCTGCTCTTAACGGCTTGTGTGATTAGATTGAGCCAACTGTACAATCTAGGCAAATTCTCCTATTGTAACACCTTCAACCCTAATTACATCTGCAAAGTCCCTTTTACCACATAAAGCATCCTATCCAAAGCTTCCTGGAATTAACCCATGGACATATTTGTGAGTTCAGTACTCGCCTACAAGAATAAATGAATACACTCTCTTTAAGGTACTTATTTGAATCAGTATTACAGAAAGGTTTTTGTGGCACTCAAGTTTTAAAAAATATGTGTGTTTTGATTTTTTGAGATAAAATTACTGTAAAATAGTAGATACTATACTACTATATTTAATTTTAGGTAGCAGCATTTTAAAAACCTGAGCATCACACAAATTTGCTAATTTAGTGATTACTCATGATATGTGTTTCATGAGTTGTTACTCAGCATTGTTTCCCAGAGAATAAATGAGTGAAAGATTTGTTACTGCCGCCGTTTCTACTCCACTATTTTCTGTTTAGTCAGAACTATCTAATCCAAAAAGATGTTGAATCCATATATTACCTCATTCTAAGGCCAACAGATTTTGATATTTAGCTATAACTCTTAAAGGCACTGATTTTAAGTAAGGCATTTAGCAATTTACTCATCTTCAAATTCTTAGCACTTGCTTACTTGTTTCATAAGCTATCCTGAGAAAGCTACTTTCCGGAACACTGTTTTTAAATTGTAGTTGTCCCTGTGGTGTAGAGCTTATAAAGATTTCCAAAACATTTTATATAAAATTGTATATTTTAAGCTAATAATAACAATATTCCTTATAAAAATATCAATCAGATAATAAATATTTTTTGTTTATATACCATAAACAGAAAGAACCATGGGAATGTTGTTTTGCTTTGTGTTGTTTTATATGTTGTTTTGTTGCTGCTGTTATTGTTTTTAATTAATGTGAAAAATACAAGAGATTTAGTAGTATGAAACTCCTTATGGAAGTAAACTGAGATAGTTCTGAAGAAATGGCACATATATTATCACTGATAAAAAGGTAAAGTTTACTTTAAAGGAAAGCTAGAATGCACATACCTATTGACGAGCAGAAGAGGTCATTAACCAGATAATATTTCTGAGATAAGGTAGCATTTGCCACAAATTAAAAATATTTGCTTCATTCATCTCAGTTCTCAGAGTTCTGTCATTGAACTCCATGGAAAAGCCTGAGAGTACTTAAGCTTTAGTACTTATCACCATAAAATTCCTTAAAAGACTGTGGAATTTGCAATACTCTTTTCCTAATCAATTTCACCCACAGACCTCAATGGACCTTGCCAAACTATAATCTATTTCAGTGACTGGCCAATGAGAAAACCAACATAAGGGCTTAGCTAAGCAAATAAATAATAATAATAATAATAATAATAATAATAATAATAATAATTCAGATGCTTTTACTTTCTTGATGTAAAAAGTAGTTTCAATTTTTTTATTTTAAAATTTTAGGAAGCCAAAATCACAGCATTTTTGCTTATATGATTCATACTGGAATGATAAAAAATGATAATTACAAATATTATACTACTACTGTATGACAATTTTTTTTCTTTTTTTTCCAGATGGAGTCTCGCTCTGTCCCCCAGGCTGGAGTGCAGTGGCATGATGTCGGCTCACTGCAAGGTCCACTTCCCAGGATGATACCATTCTCCTGCCTCAGCCTCCCGAGTACCTGGGACTACAGGTGCCCACCACCACACCTGGCTAATTTTCTGTATTTTTAGTACAGACAGGGCTTCACCACATTAGTCAGGATGGTCTCGATCTCCTGACCTCGTGATCCGCCCACCTCGGCCTCCCAAAGTGCTGGGATTACAGGAGTGAACCACCACACCCAGCTGACAATTTCATTTTTATACTAGGAGAAATGTGTATAATTTTTCAGTTTAGTATATTATTTTTGCTATTTCATTGAAATCCTGACACAGAGAAGAAAATGAATGCAGGAATATAGGCAGTAAATGCTTTCCTGAACCAGAGTAACCTTATTTCATTATGTAATTCAGTTCCTACATCCTTATTATCCCAATTCTTAATGTATTTTTTTGAGAAAGGGTTAAATGGCTATATCATATATATACAACTGACCCTTGAACAAAGTAGGGGTTGTAGTACCACAATCACACAGTCAAAAATTTATGTTTAACTTTTGGGCCAGGCGTGGTGGCTCACGTCTGTAATCCCAGCACTTTGGGAGGCCGAGACCGGCAGATGACCTTAGGTCAGGAGTTTGAGACCAGCCTGATCAACATGCAGAAACCCCATCTCTACTAAAAATACAAAAATCAGCCAGCGTGGTGGCCTATGCCTGTAATCCCAGCTACTCGGGAGGCTGAGGTAGGAGAACCGCTTGAGTATAGGAGGCAGAGGTTGCAGTGAACCAAGATTGCGCCACTGTGCTCCAGCCTGAAGGACAGAGAAAGACTCTGTTCCACAAAATAAATAAATCAATACATACATAACTAAATATGTATAACTTTTGATTTCCCCTACATTTAACTACTAATAAATAGCATACTGTTGACTGGCAGCCTTACCAATAAGGTAACAGTCAATTCACCCACATTTTATATTTATAATAGCATATAGTGTAGTCTAACAATAACATAAGATAAAAGAAAATGTTATTAAGAAAATTATAAGAAAGAGAAAATATATTTACTAGTTATTAAGTGGTAGTGGATTATCACAAAGATCTTTATCCTCATTGTTTTCATGTTGAGTGGGCTAAGAAGGATTGTTGCTTATGTTGGAAGAAGAGGAAGTTGGCCTCAGAGGTGGCAGAAACAAAAAATCTATGCATAAGTGGACCCACGTTGTTCAAATTCATGTTGTTCTAAGGTCAACTGTGTGTGTGTATGTGTGTGTGTGCCTGCACATGTGCATGCATGTGCGCATGTGTATATTAATATGTATATACACACACATATATATATATGTGTGTGTATGGAGAGAAGCTTCTAAAATAATGGCAATGATCAACAATAATGTTTATTTTTCATAGGTTGAATAGTTTTATAAATGTAATAAAGTGCCACACAAAAAGAACATCACATTAGAGATTAAATGTAATTNTAATAATAATAATAATAATAATAATAATTCAGATGCTTTTACTTTCTTGATGTAAAAGTAGTTTCAATTTTTTTATTTTAAAATTTTAGGAAGCCAAAATCACAGCATTTTGCTTATATGATTCATACTGGAATGATAAAAAATGATAATTACAAATATTATACTACTACTGTATGACAATTTTTTTTCTTTTTTTTCCAGATGGAGTCTCGCTCTGTCCCCAGGCTGGAGTGCAGTGGCATGATGTCGGCTCACTGCAAGGTCCACTTCCCAGGATGATACCATTCTCCTGCCTCAGCCTCCCGAGTACCTGGGACTACAGGTGCCCACCACCACACCTGGCTAATTTTCTGTATTTTAGTACAGACAGGGCTTCACCACATTAGTCAGGATGGTCTCGATCTCCTGACCTCGTGATCCGCCCACCTCGGCCTCCCAAAGTGCTGGGATTACAGGAGTGAACCACCACACCCAGCTGACAATTTCATTTTATACTAGGAGAAATGTGTATAATTTTCAGTTTAGTATATTATTTTGCTATTTCATTGAAATCCTGACACAGAGAAGAAAATGAATGCAGGAATATAGGCAGTAAATGCTTTCCTGAACCAGAGTAACCTTATTTCATTATGTAATTCAGTTCCTACATCCTTATTATCCCAATTCTTAATGTATTTTTTTGAGAAAGGGTTAAATGGCTATATCATATATATACAACTGACCCTTGAACAAAGTAGGGGTTGTAGTACCACAATCACACAGTCAAAATTTATGTTTAACTTTTGGGCCAGGCGTGGTGGCTCACGTCTGTAATCCCAGCACTTTGGGAGGCCGAGACCGGCAGATGACCTTAGGTCAGGAGTTTGAGACCAGCCTGATCAACATGCAGAAACCCCATCTCTACTAAAATACAAAATCAGCCAGCGTGGTGGCCTATGCCTGTAATCCCAGCTACTCGGGAGGCTGAGGTAGGAGAACCGCTTGAGTATAGGAGGCAGAGGTTGCAGTGAACCAAGATTGCGCCACTGTGCTCCAGCCTGAAGGACAGAGAAAGACTCTGTTCCACAAAATAAATAAATCAATACATACATAACTAAATATGTATAACTTTTGATTTCCCCTACATTTAACTACTAATAAATAGCATACTGTTGACTGGCAGCCTTACCAATAAGGTAACAGTCAATTCACCCACATTTTATATTTATAATAGCATATAGTGTAGTCTAACAATAACATAAGATAAAAGAAAATGTTATTAAGAAAATTATAAGAAAGAGAAAATATATTTACTAGTTATTAAGTGGTAGTGGATTATCACAAAGATCTTTATCCTCATTGTTTTCATGTTGAGTGGGCTAAGAAGGATTGTTGCTTATGTTGGAAGAAGAGGAAGTTGGCCTCAGAGGTGGCAGAAACAAAAAATCTATGCATAAGTGGACCCACGTTGTTCAAATTCATGTTGTTCTAAGGTCAACTGTGTGTGTGTATGTGTGTGTGTGCCTGCACATGTGCATGCATGTGCGCATGTGTATATTAATATGTATATACACACACATATATATATATGTGTGTGTATGGAGAGAAGCTTCTAAAATAATGGCAATGATCAACAATAATGTTTATTTTCATAGGTTGAATAGTTTTATAAATGTAATAAAGTGCCACACAAAAGAACATCACATTAGAGATTAAATGTAATTTTAAAAAAGTTTAGAAAGCAAAATCCTTGTATTACAAGTGCCAGTATCATTGAGAGAAATTTCTCTTCGAATAGGAATGGAAACAGGAAATTCCAAACTTTTTTTTGAATATTCAATTTATCTTCGAAAGATCATTTTGCAATTATAAAGGACAATATCATCTAGGAAGGCAAAATGTATTGAATTAACTCAGGTTGTTCTGGATGAAGGTATATAATCAGGTCTATTTTATTTTGAAGAAGATCAGGAAAATCAAGTTCTCAAAACAAAACAAAAAAAACAACAAATAAATCAAAAACTGTTGTATTATCTAATCAAAAGGAGGAAAATATTGCAATACTGGTCTCTTGTTGGTTGAATTTAAAAACAGGCCTCATTAAATAGCCTGGGTTTATATTTTAATCTCAATATATAGTGTGTAGATAATAAAAGAATCATATGACTTATAAGGAATTTTAAACTATTAATGAGAATGGGATGTAGAATGTGCAAGACATGGTGAGGAAAGTAGTCACCAAAGAACCATGATAAAAGTGTTTCTGTTCCAAATTCTATGGATAGACTCTTGATGGAGGACTATGTTTCTGCTCCCAAATACCCATATTTTAGGTAGTGTCAGCAAAATAAGCAATTTCCTGTCATGTGCATGTTCAGCAAGAGAAGAAATCAAAACTGAGCCATCTCCTGAGCATCCTCCTATATTCTGTTGGAAAGATACAGCAGTCACTTCTTTCATTTGTATGTATAAATGCACAGTCAATCCTCATTATTCATGGATATCAAATGTGCTAATTCACCTATCAATAATATTTATTGGTAACCCTCAAATTAATATTGGCCCTTTTGAAATCTATCATGGGCATGTAGAGTGCCAAAAATTTGAGTTCTCTAATATGCATGTTCCAGCTAAGGTTGAATAAAAGCCATTTTGTTTAGTGCTCAAACTCTAAACAGGCATCCTTTTCTTGTTTGTCTTTCTTTCCTGTTTTTTTTTTTTTTGGATGTTATTATTGTTTATTCCTTAAATTCAATAAACATTGATACAACCTAATGGTCAGGGGTATTGGATGCTTTCAATATTTGTATGTTGTTATATTCAGAAACACCAGAAATACTTTCTAATGATCAATTTGTTTGATAAATCCCATTCTTTCTTTATGACACTACTAATATAATAAGCAGAAGTGTCTTTACATTTTATAAACTGCTTTCACATCTATTGTCATATTTGATCAGTTTAGAAACATTGTCAATGAATCAGAGTGGGTAATATAATCCCCATTTCACAGTTAAAGAACACAAAAATATTTATGTAACTTAGAGCATAGTTAGGTCCTACTGTCCCATATACTACTAATAGACACCAGATCTTCAGTTTTTTTTTTTTTTTTTCTAATTTTTAGTGAAGCTTTGGGGGTGTATGTGAAGTTTTGTTACATAGGTAAACACATGTCATGGGGTTTGTTGCACAGATTGTTTCATTGCCCAGATATGAAGCCCAGTAGCCAATAGTTATATTTTCTATTCCTCTCCCTCCTCCCACCCTCCCTGCTCAAGTAGACCCCACTGTCTTGTCGGTTGTTTCTTTCTTTGTGTTCATAAGTTCTTATCATTTAGCTCTCACTTATAAGAGATGGCATGGAGTATTTGAATTTCCGTTCCTGCATTAGTTTGCCAGGAATAATAGCCTCCAGCTCCATCCATGTTCCCCCAAAAGACATGGTCGTCTTCTTCTTTTATGGCTACATAGTATTGCCTGCTATATATGTACCACATTTTATTTATCCAGTCTGTAATTTGTGGTCATTTAGGTTGATTTCATGTCTTTGCTATTGTGAATAGTGCTGGCAATGCACATTCACATGCATGGGTCTTTATGGTAGAATGATTTATATTGTCCTGGGTACATATCTAATACCGGATGGCTGGGTTGAATGATAGTTCTTCTTTTAGCTCTTTGAGGAATTGTCAAACTGCTTTTCACAATGGTTGAAATAATTTACACTCCCACCAACAATGTATAATGTTCTCTTTTCTCTGCAACCTCACCAGCATTTTTATTTTATATTTTTTACTTTTTTATTTTGAAATTTTTATTGTTTTAATTATTTTTTTGACATTTTAATAATAGCCATTCTGATTGATGTGACATGTTATCTCACTGTGCTTTTGATTTGCATTTCTCTAATGATGATGGAAATGGAACTTTTTTTCATACGCTTGTTGGCTGCATGTATGTCTGTTCATATACTTTGCCCACTTTATAATGGGGTTGTTTGGATTTTCTCTTGTAAATTTTTTTAAGTTTCTTATAGGTGTTGGATATTAGATCTTTGTCAAATGAATAGTTTGCCAATATTTTCCCCCATTCTGTAGGTTATCTTTTTAGTCCAGAGATAGGTTTTTTTTTCTTAGGTTTTTTCTTTTTTCTTTTCTTTCTTTTTTTTTTTTTTTTTTTTTGTTGTTGTTGTTGTATAGAAACTTTTAAGATTAATTAGATTGTACTTGTCAATTTTTACTATTTGTCTTTGTCATGAAATCTGCCAATTCCTGTCTCCAGGGTGATACTGCCTAGGTTGTCTTCCAGGGTTTATATAGGTTTGGGTTTTACATCTATGTCTTTAATCCATCTTGAATTGATTTTTGTATATGGTGTAAGCAAGGGATACAGCTTCAATCTTCTGTACATGACTAGCCACACAATTATCTCAATAGACACAGAAAAGGCTTTCAATAAAATTCAGTACCCCTTCATGTTAAAAACTCTCAATAAACTAGCTATTGAAGGAACATACCTCAAAATAATAAATGCCATCTATGACAAACCCACAGCCAACATTACACTGAATGGTCAAAAGCTGGTAGCATTCCCCTTGAAAACCAGCACAAGAAAAAGATGCCCTCTCTCACCACTTATATTCAGCTTAGTATTGGAAGTCCTAGCTAGGGAATCGGGCAAGAAAAAGAATAAAGGTATCTGAATAGGAAGAGAGGAAATCAAACGATCTCTTCTGGCAAATGACATGATTTTATATCTAGAAAACCCCACAGTCTCAGCCCAAGAGCTCTTCCAGCTGATAAACAACTATAGTAAAGTTGTAGTATATACAACCAATGTACAAAAATCACCAGCAGGCTGGCCATGGTGACTCACGCATGTAATCCCAACACTTTGGGAGGCAGAGGTGGGTGGATCACCTGAGGTCAGGAGTTTGAGACCAGCGAAGCCACCTGACAACATGGAGAAACCCTGTCCCTACTAAAATAACAAAATTTGCCAGTCATGGTGGTGGCATGGCCTGTTAATAAGCCAACGTACACTAGGAGACATGAGCGCAGGAGATCGGCTTGACTTGGGAGAGCGGAGGATATGACGTTGAAGCCGAGATCGGCGCCATTGCAGCTACCAGCCTGGGCAAACAAGAGTGAAACTGCCCATTTTCCATCCAAAAAAAAAAAAAAGAAAAAAAAAAGAAAAGAAAAAATCACCAGCATTCCTATACATCAACAGCCAAACTGAGACCCAATTCAGAAAAGCAATCCCATTCGCAATTGCCACAAAAAGAATAAAATACCTAGGAATATGGTTAACCAAGGAGGGGAAAGATATTTTCAATGAGAACTATAAAACACTCCTCAAAGAAATCAGAGAAGACAAACACATGGAAAAACTTTCCATGCTCATGGACAGGAAGAATCAATATCACTAAATGGCTACGTTGGCCAAAGCAACTTACAGATTCAATGCTATTCCTATCACACTACTAACAATATTCTTCACAGAATCAGAAAAAAATATTTTAAAATTCATATGGAACCAAAAAAGACCCCTGATAAAGGTAATCCTTAGCAAAAAGAACAAGGCATCATAATACCCGACTTCTTACTATACTACAAGGCTACAGTAATCAAAACAGCATGGTACAGTTCCAAAAACAGACACATAGACCAATGGAACAGAATGGAGAGCACAGAAATAAGGCTGCACATCTACAATTACCTGAACTTTGACAAAGCTGACAGAAGCAATGAGTAAAAGACTCACACTTCAATAAATGGTGCTGGGATAGCAGGCATCTTTTCAGCGGTCTACTTAGGGGCACCTTTTCACATTTTGTGTTTTTTGTCAGTGATTTTACTATTAAAATGCCCTCAAGTATAGTGCTGTACGTTATCTAGTGTTCATAAATGCAAGCAGGCTGTGATGTGCCTTATGGACCAAACATGAGTACTATATGAGCTACTATATGAGTACTATACGAATGGGGTAAAATACTGTTGGCCATGAGTTCAATGTCAATAAATCAATAATATATATGAAATAAGATATATTTAAGCATAAAAACATATAAAATAATCTGTTAAGAAAAATGCTATGACAAGAACCTAGTTATGTATTGCCCCTAGTATTAATGACTCAGTATTTGCTAATTCTGTGCTTATGGCAACTTCATAGAATATTACTACTGTGAATAAAGAGAATCAACTAAAGGTATATGCATACTGTATTTTTGGAACTGTATTTTATATATAGTTTCTACAGAGTAAAATGAACTGTTCTTAAATATTTATCTATGTGACATTTGACAATTGTATACTATTGGTTTACTATATAAAAACTCTATGTACTACTAGAATTACCATAGGAAATCGTCTTGTGTTTCTTTTCAGTTGTTTTCTGCAAGTTAATTCTGTCTCGAAAGAGGACTTTTCAACTTCTTTGACTTTATAAATAAAACCATGTATTTTGTGTTCTTCTATATCTGGTTTGTTTTGTTTCAAACCCGTAATATTTTTTATTAATCCATGTTGCTGCATGCATATGGAGTTCAATCCTCTTTTTGTTTTACAAGAGGTATTCCATTATGTTAATGTGCCACAATGTCTTTATCCATTGTCCTATTAATGACTATTCGGTTTGTTCGAAATTATTTGGTATATTAATTTGCAATTCTAGATAACTAATGTTGTTGAACAGTTTTCATGAGCACGTTACTCAATCTATATCTAATTTTGTGAAGTACTATCTTAGTCTATTCCTGCTGCTACAATAAAATAACTTGACCTGGGTAATTTATTAAAAAAAAAAATTATTGCTTACAGTTCTGAAGACTGGGAAATTTAAGATCAAGATTCTAGCAGATTTGGTGCTAAGACCCATTTCTCATAATTGGTGCCTTCTGTGTCCTCATATGGAGAGAGAGTCAAAGAAGGCTAACATGCTCCCTCAGACCTTTATTATAAGGACACTAATCCTATTAATTATGGCTCTGCCTTCATTACATAATAACATAATAACGTCCCAAAAACTACCACTTAATATCATCACAATGGGGGCTAGATTTTAACATGTGAATTTGGCGGGCATATACATTTAGACTATAGAATTATTTTGCACATTTATTTTATTATTGTGTACATTCTTTTTTTTTGCTATTGATTCATAGGATTTTTAATATATTAAATTTAATATATTCAACATATTGAATATGTTCTCTAAGTAACATATATGTATTGCTTACATTTCTGCTTCACATTGTTCCTTGCTAAGGAAAATGTGGTGCATTTACACAATGGAGTACTATTCAGCCATTAAAAAGAATGCGATACTGTCATTTGCAACAACATGGATGGAACTGAGGGACATTACATTCAGTGAAATAAGCCAGGCACAGTAAGATACACTTCGCATGTTTTCATTTATTTGTGGAAGCTAAAAAGTAAAACAATTGAACTCATGGAGATATAGAGAGTAGAAAGATAGTTCCCAGAGGCTGGGAATTTAGTTGAGTAGAAGGGGCATAAAGTGAGGATGGTTAATGGGTACAAAAAATAGTTAGAAAAAAATGAATAAGTTCTAGTATTAGATAGCACAACAGGGTGATTATAGTCAACATAATTTAGTTGTACAATTTAAAATAACTAAAAGAACATAACTGGATTGTTTGTAACACAAACGATAAATGCTTGAGGTAATGGATACGATATTTACCCTGATGTAATTATTATACATTGCATGTCTGTATCAAAATATCCCATCTAACTCATAAATATTTACATCTATCTACCCGTAAAAAATAAAAATTTAAAAAATTTTGCATCATGATCTTAACTGAATTTTCAATAAGAAAACATCGTCTGTTTTCATTATGTTCGATTTAGCAATTTCATTTGTTTAATTATTTTGTATCCTGAATAAAAAGTCTTCTACTGCAAGATTTTGAAGGCAATCTAGCCTTACTTCTAGAATTGTTAGGATTCTACCTGTTATAATCAGGCTTACAATTCATGTCCAATTAATTTTCATTTGTAAAGTGAGTTATATTTTCATGAAGTTGTTCAGTTTTCAGCCCCACTTTAAAAAAATGTAGAATTGTTTCTTGCTCAGTTAAACTGACCTGTTTTTTTTTAAAGTCTCAATAGATTTTTGGTCTAGTTCTGGAATCTCTATTTGTTCCATTGATTTAATTGCCTATGCCAGACGTGTTCAATCTTTTGGCTTCCCTGGGCCACACTGGAAGAAGAAGAATTGTCTAGGGTCACACATAAAATACACTAACACTAATGATAGTTGACGTGCTAAAAAAAAAAAAAAAAAAAAAAANCTACCTGTTATAATCAGGCTTACAATTCATGTCCAATTAATTTTCATATGTAAAGTGAGTTATATTTTTCATGAAGTTGTTCAGTTTTTCAGCCCCACTTTAAAAAAATGTAGAATTGTTTCTTGCTCAGTTAAACTGACCTGTTTTTTTTTAAAGTCTCAATAGATTTTTGGTCTAGTTCTGGAATCTCTATTTGTTCCATTGATTTAATTGCCTATGCCAGACGTGTTCAATCTTTTGGCTTCCCTGGGCCACACTGGAAGAAGAAGAATTGTCTAGGGTCACACATAAAATACACTAACACTAATGATAGTTGACGTGCTAAAAAAAAAAAAAAAAAAAAAAAAATCACAATATATGTCTTAATGTTTTAAGAAAGTTTACAAATTTTTGTTGGGCCGCATTCAAAGCTGTCCTGGGCTGCATGCGACCCATGGGCCAAAGGTTGGACAAGCTTGGCCTGTGTTAATGCCAGTAACACTCTGTGTTGATTACTGTGGATTTATAACTTGAAATCACTGACGATACAGTTTTATTCTTTTTTATTATTTTTCAAGGTTGTTTGTATCTATTTTAGATTCTGCAGGTTCACATAAAAATTTTGGAATTAGCTTGCTAATTTCCTTCCCAAACCATCTAAAGATCTTTCAAGTGATTTTAAATTCACAACATTTTTATTTGATTTGTAATTATTTTAATCTCTCTGCTGAGAGACAACATCTCTTTATGTATGCTGTACAGCTTTCCTAGTGGATATTTCAGTAAACTGCTTTTTATTTTATTTTTATTTTTTGTTTCTGTTTATGTGTTTGTTTTTTAGATGGAGCTTCACTTTTGTCGCCCAGACTGGAGTGCAATGGTGTGATCTTGGCTCACTGCAACCTCCGCCTCCTGGGTTCACGTGATCCTACTGCCTCAGCCTCTCGAGTAGCTGGGATTACAGGCATGCACCACCATGCCCAGCTAATTTTTGTATTTTTAGTAGAGATGGAATTTCAACATCTTGGTCAGGGTGGTCTTGAACTCCTGACTTCAAGTGATCCGCCCGCCTTGGCTTCCCAAAGTGCTGGGATTACAGGAGTGAGCCACCATACCTAGTCTGTTTTGATAGTTATTTTAAAGGTTCTTTTGAGTAATTCTGATACTAGGTTTTTGGGTTTCCTTCCATTCAGCATTTTCTTTTCTGACTATTGGTCATACATAATCACCCATCTGCAATGGTCTTATGCATTTTTAGAATTATACATTAGAAAATGTATTAAAAATAACAGTAGAATCTAAATTTAAACATAACTGTACTGAGAAATTATTATTCTCCTTATTCTTTCCAGCTATCTATTTGGGAATTTGAGTTAATAATCTGTAATTGAGGAAGTTGTACTTAGTTTCAACTGCATAATATTTAGTTCACCGACAACTTCAAATATTCAGGGAAACAGAACAGAAGGTATGCCTCCAAAGTATCTTGTTATCTGGAAAGAGCAAGGTGCCAGACCTGTCCTTTTGCTTTATAGTCCAGCCACCAGCTTTCTGAACAATGGAAGCTCTCTCTTTTCTTCTTTCTCTCTTATATTCTAACCATTCAAATTTTGTGCTATTGAGGTTTTACTTTTTTCCCCTGGCTTTTTGCACTTTGGGAAATGTATCTTCTACTTTGACTGACAGCTGCAATACAATGATTGAAAACCAATGTCCCTCAATAGTATATATCTCAGTGTATTCATTTGCTAGGGTTACTATAACAAAGTCGTACAACAGTGTACTGGATGGCTAAAACAACAGAAATTTATTGTCTCATGGTTCTGGAGGCTAGGAGTCTAAGATCAATGTGTTGGCAGGGGTTACTTAAACAACAGAAATTTATTGTCTCACAGCTCTGGGGACTAGAAGTCCAAGATCAACATGTCAGCAGGGATGGTTCGTCTTAAGGGCTATGAAGAAGAAGGTGTTCCATGCCACTTCCCTAGATCTGACAGATTTCTGACAATCTTTGACATTCCTTGGGTTGTAGACCTAAGATCTGATAGATTTCTGACAATCTTTGACATTCCTTGGGTTGTAGACATATCAACCCAATCTCTGCCTTCACACTCACATACTTTGTGTATGTATGTGTATGTGTATGTGTGTGTATGTGTATGTGTATGTGTATGTGTATGCATGTGTGTCCATTCCCTTTTTACAAAGACACTGGTCTTATTTTATTGGGGCTCACTTCACTCTAGTATAATCTCATCTTAATTACATCTGCAATTACCTTATTTCTAAATACGGGTACATTGTGAGGTGCTGCAGTTAGGACTTCAATGTATGAAATATAGGAGAGGAGGAGGACACAACGTTCACCATAATACTGAACTTTCTTGTCATGCACTCTTTCTTGGAGGGTTGCTACAAGGTATGCATTAAAAACCTGTAGAGAAGTGGAAGAATTTCTTTGAGCACTCTTGCTCTATCCTCATCTTTAGGCTGGTAACTACATTTTAAAAAATAGACTTTATAAGTTAGAGTAGTTTTAGGTTCAGAGCAAAATTACATGAAAAGTACAGATTTTTCCATACACTTCATGCTCTCATACATGCACAGCCTCCCTCAATATCAACATCCTACACCAAGTTGGTACATTTATTACAATCCATAAAACTACATTGCTACAACATTATTAGTCAAGGTTAATAGTTTACATTAGGCTTACTCTTAATGTTGTACTTTCTGTGGGCCTCAACAGATGTATAATGACATGTAGCTGCCACTATGGTATCAAAATACTTTCAGTGTCCTAAAAATTCTGTATACTATGCCTATTCATTCCTCCATCCTCTTAAATTCGCAACCACTGATATCTATTTTTTTCCAGTAAAACAGCTTTTAATGTAAAATTTGAGCATCTATATAAGTCAAAAGAGTGATATAATAAACCCACATATACATATACCCATCACCCAGCTTCAATGGTTATCAACATATAGCCAGTCATGGTTCATTTATACATTTATCTACCTGCTCCTCCCACATTTTTAAAAGCATATCAGTTCAATGCAAGTATTTGTGTTTCTAACACTTAACAAAACTTTAATATCATTACTTTCCAAACTATTAGCAAAAATTATTTATTATATCAAATGTCCAATTATTGTGCACATATTTCTGATTGTCTTAAATTTTTCTTTCTCTTTTGTTTTTCCAATTGGTTTGTTCAGCTCTGATCTAAGGGCCGCACATTACTTTTAAGTATGTTTTATATTTAATTACTAGTTCATTAATATTGCTGTTTTTAATTTTTAATTTCATTGTAGTGAAATACACATAACATAAAATTTACCTCCTTAATCATTTTTAAATGTGCAGTTTAGTGGTATTAAACATCTGCAATGTTGTGCAGCCACCACCACCGTCCGTCTCCATAATTCTTTTCATCTTGTTAAACTCTGTTCTCATTATACATTTGCCATCTCACCTCCCACAAACTCCTAGCAATCATTATTCTACTTCTGTAACTTTGAGTACTCTACCTCATATAAGTAGAATCATACAGTATTTGTGCTTGTGTGACTGGTTAATTTTACTAAGCATAATATCCCCAAGTTAGATCCATGTTGTAGCATATGTCAGATTTTTTCCTTTTTAAGGCTAGATAATATTCTATTATACATACCACATTTTCCCTACTTATTCATTTGTTGATGGACATGAATTTCTTCCACATTTTAGCTATTGTGAATAATACTGCTATGAACATCAGTGTACTAATACCTCTTGGACACAGCTTTTAATTCTTTTCGGTATATTCTCAGAAATGGAATTGTCTGCAAAATATGACAATTCTATTTTTAACATTTTAAGGACTACCATACTGTTTCCTGCAGCAACTTTACCATTTTAAATTCACACCAGCAGTGCATAGTGTGTCCAAATTCTACACCTCCTCACCAACAATTGATACTTTATGGATTTTTTAAATAGCAGCTATCCTAATGTGTGTAAGGTAGTATTGCATTGTAGCTTTGATTTGTGTTTCTCTAATGATTAGTGACGTTGAACATATTTTCATATACTTATTGGCCATTTGTATATCTCCTTGGAAAACTGTCCATTAAAGTCCTTTGCCCATTTTGAAAGCTTGAGCCAGATGAATGGGGTAAGAAAAAGAAATAAAAGGCATCTACATTGGAAAGGAAGAAGTAAAATGGTCACGATTTACAGATGATATGACGTAGAAGATCTTAAAGACTTGACAAAACTTGACTGTTTGAACTAAAAATAAATGAATTCGTCAAAGGGAAGGATACCACATCAACAGGCAAAGATTAGTCACATTTCCATAGAGCAACAATGAACAATCTGAAAATAAATTGTGAAAACAAGTCTATTTATAAAAGCATAACAATAAAATATTTAGAAGGTAACTTAACCAAGGAGTTCAAAAACCTATAAAATGAAAACAATAAAAATTGCTGAAAGAAACTAAAGAAGACATAAACAAATGGAAACACATCCCATGATCATGAATTGGAAGACAATATTGTTAAGATGTCCACATTGCCCAAAGCAATCCGTCAATTTACTGTAATCCCTATCAAAATCCTGATTTAATTTTTTTGCAGAATTAGAAAAGCCCATCCTAAAATTCATATACAATTTCAAAGAACCCCCACCACCCAAAACAATCTTTAAAAAGAACAATGTTGGAAGACTCAAACGTCCTCATTTCAAAACTTACTACAAAGCTACAGTAATCAAAATTTCATGGCACTGGCATAACAACAGACACATAGTCCAAATGGAATAGAAGAGACAGCCCAGAAATAACCTTGACATAATGATCAAACGATTTTGACAAAAGTGCCAAGAATGTTCAATAAGGAAAGGGCAGTCTTTTCAACAAATGGTGCTGGGGAAACCTGGATATCCACATGAAAACAATAAATTTGGATCTTTATGTAACACCATTGATATACTTTGGATATTTTTTCCCACCCAAATCTCATGTTGAATTATCATCTCCAATGTTAGAGGTGGGCACCTGGTGAGAGGTGTTTGGGTCCTTGGAGTGGATCTTTCATAGCTTGGTGGTATCCTTGTGATAGTGAGTAAGTTCTCACAAGATCTGATTGTTGTAAAATGTGCCCCACTCCCCGTACCACCACTCTCTCTTGCTTCTGTTTTTGTCATGTGACGTGCCTATTCCTGCTTCACCTTTTGCCATGAATTGAAATTTCCTGAGGCCTCCTCAGAATCAGATGCTGGCACTATGCTTTCTGTACAACCTGCAGAACTGTGATACCATTAAACCTCTTTTCTTTATAAATTATCCAGTCTCGAATGTTTCTTTATATCAATGTAGAATGACCTAACACAGAAAACTGGTAGTGAGACTAGGACATTACTACAAAGATACCATGAAAGTAGCTTTGGAAGTGGGTAACAGTCAGAGGTTGGATGAATTTGGAGGGCTCAGAACAAAACAGGAAGATGAGAGAAATGTTGTATCTTCATAGAGACTGGTTAAATGGTTGTGACCAAAATGTTGATAATTATATGGACAGTGAAATCCAGGCTGACATGGTCTTAGATGGAAATGAGGAACTTATTGGGAACTATAGCAAAGATTACCCTTGTTATTCCTTAGCAAAAATAATTGGCTGTATTGTGTCCTTGACAGGGATCTATGTAAGTTTGAACTTGACCATTAAGATTTAGGGTACCTGGAGAAAGAAAGTTTTAAGCAGCAAAGCATTCAGGATGTGACTTGGCTGCTTCTAACAGCCTATAAGCAGATGCAGCAGCCAAAAAACAAAAAATTACTTAAAGTTGTAGCTCATATTTAAAAGAGAAGCATAGTATATAAGTTTGGAAAATGTGCAGCCTGGAAATAAGATAGAAAAACAAACAAACAAAAAAAACCTTTTTTCAGTAGAATAATCAAAGCACACTGTGGAACAACGACTTGCTAGAGATATCTGCATTACAAAAGTGGAGCCAAGTGCTAATATCCAACACCATGGAGAAAAGGCCTGAAAAGCATTTCAGAGACCTTTGTAGCAGCCCTTTCAGTGACATCCCCAGAGGTTTCAGACGACAGAATAGTTTCATGACCCAGGCTTAGGGCCTTGTCACACTGTGCAGTCAAGAGACAGTGCTCTGTCTCAGGACACTGCCTTTCATTTGGAGAACAACCATGTTCCCTTGAGTGACATTGTGCCCTGCCCCATTGTGTGCCCCACCTTAGAGGATGCTGCTTTTCACTTGATCTGAATCCTGTCTACCACTGAGGTAGAAAAACTCTTTCAAATTAACTTTTTTCTCCTTATTCTATATATGATGAGTCCTTCCTCATTTTGACACTACCGGGCATGAAATCAACCATGAATTTCTTTCCTCCTATGAAGAGATTAACGGTTTCTGGAATTTAGTTTACTTAGAATTTTTTTTATCTTTAACTCTTTGATGTCTTTTAAAATGATGTTTTGCTCAAATGTCTTGTTATATGGATACTGCAACATTCTGTTGTGATTTTGTACATATTACTCAAGATGGAAATCTCATCATCTCATCTTTCTTCACTATATTCACATAGAAAATATGTCTTCCACATTAAACATCCAGTGGGTGCCATTTCCATCATCTGTTATGTAAATGTTATCACCTGGAACTCTACCATTCACAAACCACATAGCTATACATAGTATTCCTACCAGAAAATGACATTTAAGTATTAACAGGTCTTATTGGAGAAAGCCTTAGTCATTTCAGCATAGTGCTTATGAGCTAGGAAATGGTAAAGTGATTTATTTCAATTATCTTAATAATCTGGTTGAGAGCTTCTCTACTGTGCGTGAATAAATTAAAAAATACTTTAATCTGCTGCACTCTGGTGTGTTTTCTTGGGAGAGTTTTTGAAATGGCATAACACTGAGGAATGGGAAGCCCATGGCCCATTGCTCAGATTGTGCAATGAGTAACACATTCCTCATATCCAAGGAAATCATGGTAGTTGACAGCTTTACTTGGACTTCTACAGATTAAAAAATCAAGGCTAGTTTCTGTACAATTACCAGTTTTTCTCAATTAATACACAGATATAAGGTAAAACAGACATGAATTCTCTTTTAAGGCTCTTAACCGTAATAATAAGGCAGGTAAACAATAAGGTAGTTTACCTGGAAATATATTACCTGGTGGGCTAAATACATGAAAAGCAATAATTAGAAATCCTATTAAATGTATATCTATACTTTTTAATATTTTAAGATTTTAAACATTTACCTTTCAACATTGGATCAGGATATATTATTTGCAGTGTCAAACTTAGAATAGCAATACTATATATAAAGTTAGAAAATAAAATACAATATCAAAATTACATAATTCTTGTCTTTTCAATTTGTATCCAATTAATTTCTTTTATACTTTTTCTTTTTTAAAAAAAAATACCACTTTTCCGAAAGAAAAACATTTTCTTTGTAAAGTTTATCATATGGTTTGGCCGTGTCCCTACCCAAATCTCATCTTGAACTGTAGTTCCCATGATCCTCATGTGTCGTGAAAGGGACCCAGTGGGAGGTAACTGAATCATGGGGGTGGTTTCCCCCATGCTGTTCTTGTGATAGTGAGCGAGTTCTCATGAAATCTGATGGTTTTGTAAGCATCTGGCATTTCTCCTGCTTGCACACATTCTCTCTCTTGCCATCCTGTGAAGAGGTAACTTCCACCTTCCACTACAATTGTTAAGTTTCCTGAGGCCTCCCGAACCATGTGGAACTGTGAGGCAATTAAACCTCTTTTCTTTATAGATTACCCAGTCTTAGATATTTCTGCATAGCAGCATGAGAATGAACTAACAAAGTCTATATTGCTTTTAAAAAATCATTTTAAAAGGATAAAAATATTATGGTAATATTTGATTTCACACTCCAGAGATAAATTATGTTTGTTTTCTTTTCATACATTCTTAAAACAATCAAACCTTCAAATACTTATTCTGAGATCTGATTTAAATGTGATAAAGATGCAATATTATGTTGATAAGTCCTAAAAAAGAAAACGGGGTATAGATCTGCGAAATATAACGAAGAGACGAGAAACACTCTTAAAAGCTTAAGATTAAAGGTGCTTCCCCGTTTTTCAAAATCTACAGACAGACCCAGAAAATAAAGTTCATGTCATTGATCTGATGTCTGAAAACTGTAGGAAGAAAACAATATAACTTTCAGAATATATAGCCAATGATTTGAAACTTTCAAAATGTACTGAGCCTTTCGCTGCAGAAGATTTGCCAATAATAGTTAAAAAAAACACATATTATAATTCTTCAGAGCAGTTAAAAGACTTACAAATTATTTACAATATACAAGATTTCTGGACCTCAACTCTTATTTTTGGTTGTTTTCACATCTTGAAAGAAAATTAATACATAACAAAGCACTTTCATATTAGAATTTGACATTAAAATAACTGAAAATCTGTGGGCTTTTGCATTATATAGCACATTAATTAGTATGTGAAACTCAACGTTCTAATTCAATCTACAGAACATAAACATCACAATAATTTTCTTATATTGTCTTTACTTTTAAGCATGAATAAAATACATTATTACCTTTCAAATTTTCTAGGTAACATAAGTTATTAAAAGACATGCCATAACATTACTACAGAGCAATCAGACTCTGAAGTGTTTTAAACACATTTACAGAAGTGTGCTGTTAAGGTTTGTATGTGAATGTATGCCTTAATATTGATTTTAATTTACCTCTAGCAATGCAGCAAAGGTCTGGTTTTCTGAAGCATTATATTACTTCTATTCACGAGGCTTGTAATTTTACACAGTACAACATGAATTCTTTTCAGTGGCCATAGAGAATAAATTCTTACATTGCCTGCACTTACTTTCTAAGTAATACTTTTGTGCACTATATTCAACCTTAATATACTTTTTCTTAACACTTTTGAGCTTTGATATTCAAAGAACAAAATGCAATGAAGAAAAGGTGACTGGAAATGTACCTCTTGTAAAAACAGTATGATTGATTCCCAGGCAAGATGGCGGAATAGGAACAGCTCCAGTCTGTAGCCCCCAGTGAGACCAATGCAGAAGGTGGGTGATTTCTGCATTTCCAAATGAGGTACCCAGTTCATCTCATTGGGACAGGTTAGACAGTGGTACAAGCCATGGAGTGTGAGCAGAAGCAGGTGGGGCGTTATCTCACTCAGGAAGTTCAAGGGGTCAGGGAACTCCCTACCCCAGCCAAGGGAAGCCCTGAGGGACCATGCCATGAGAGATGGTGCAATCTGGCCCAGGTACTCCACTTTTACCATGGTGTTTGGAACCCACAACCAAGAGGTTCCTTCAGGTGCCTACACCATAAGGGTCCTGAGTTTCAAGCACAAAACTGTGCAGCCATTTGGGCAGATACCGAGTGAGCTGCAGGAGGTTTTTTGTTTTTTGTTTTTTTTTCCCCCAGTGGAACCTGGAACACCAGCGAGACAAAACTGTTCATTCCCCTGGAAAGGGGACTGAAGCCAGGGAGCCAAGTGGTGTTGCTCAGCAGACCCCACCCCCACAGAGCCCAGCAAGCTAAGATCCACTGGTTTGAAATTCTCACTGCCAGCACAGCAGTCTGAAGTTGACCTGGGACACTCCAGCTTGGTGGGGGGAGGTGAGTCTGTCATTGCTGAGGTATGAGCAGGCCATTTGCCCCTCACAGTGTAAACATAGCCACCAGAAAGTTTAGACTGAACTGAGCCCACCACAGCTCCACAAAGCCACTGTAACCAGACTGCCTCTCTAGATTCCTCCTCTCTGGGCAGGGCTTCTCTGAAAGAGGGGCAGAAGTCCCAGTCAGGGGCTTACAGATAAAACTCCCATCTCCCATGGACAGAGCACCTGGGGGAAGGGGCAGCTGTAGGTGTAGCTTCAGCAGACTTAAAAATTCCTGCCTGCAGGCTCTGAAGAGAGCAGCAGATCTCCCAGCAGAGCGCTCGAGCTCTGCTAAGGGACAGACTGTCTCCTCAAGTGGGTCCTTGAACACTATGCCTTCTAACTGGGAGACACCCCCCAGCAGGGGTGGACGGACACCTCATACAGGAGAGCTCCAGCTGGCATCTGGTGGTTGCCCCTCTGGGATGAAGCTTCCAGAGGAAGGAGCAGACAGCAATCTTTGCTGTTCTTCACCCTCCACTGGTGATACCCAGGCAAACAGGGTCTGGAATGGAACTCCAGCAAACTCCAGTTTGAAATTTATAAAATAATTGAAGGATATCTTCCCTGGATATTTAGGAAAGAGAGCAGTCATTGCTCTTGTTTAGCTTGGATTTCTCCTGTTTCAGTACTATTCAAGTTCTACTGTACCTCCATCAAGTCTCTTTTGACGTGTCATTTTCTTGCAACCTCTGCCTATGGATTTAAATTGAAGGGTTTAAATGTACTTTGCAAGTTTATTCTATTGGTTATGTTCCACACAATATCCTATACTAAGTCATTGCCGGGCATGTTTTCTTATTTGATTCACTCTCTTTGCTGGATACAAATAGTATTGATAAATTAAGCATCTTATACACTTTATGATCAATGTTTTACCCACTTTGCATTCTTCTTGGTATTCACTGAAGAAAAGAGTTATGTTCCATTTCTTTTAGGTCTCATTTGAAAATGGATTTTTCTATTTAAAAGTAAATATACAACCAAATCTTCCTGAATTGTCATCTAGATGTGCTTCCAGTAGTGTTTCTCTATGCTTACTTTCTATCCATGTCACATGGGTTGCGTGTACATCTGTGCTAATTAAATGTATAATTATTTTTAATCAAGTTCTCGATGTACAGTATATAAGAGAAATTAGGATATTTATCCTGTGAAATAGCTGTGGTGTCATATGTTTTATTTGCAAAATACTGTGGTATTTCAAGAAAATCTTCAAAATCAATTAAATCTGTTGTTTGTAGTGGTTTTGTCTTCACTAGTTGTGCCATCAGGTTATCCAACCTGATTTTCTTCCCTCTTCCATCCATTCCTTTCCCCACCCAGGAACAGATGACACTAAGTAATGAGTACCTGATGTGGAGGATCTGAAATTTGCAAGCTAGGAAATCAGAAGTTATTTTTTCTAGTTGATAGTAATGGTTGTTGACTTTTCTTTTAAACTTGTGCTTTGCATTCTATGGATCTCAATATTTGGTTAACTTTTTGAACTAAGACTTACTATTACTTTCTTTGCTATGCTGTCAGATGTACGGTTATCACGTGTAAGGTCAGGGGAGATGTGTGTCACGAGAGGGAAAGCAATGATTCCACTCTGATAAAACAGCAGTTATGGGAAAACTACAAAAAGGGAAATAGAAAATAGCTACTTACAATTTCCATCTCTGCTGTTCAACCAAGCAGACCGAAGGTAACTGCTGGCTGTGAAAGCAGCTTCTAGCTATCTCACTTTGAGCCACCAAGAGAGAATCATCCTTTAAAAAAGAAAAAGGAAATGAGAGAAACTGCTTTGGGGGCTTAGAAAGGAGAAACAATAAAACAAGTAGGTTGCTATATAAAAAAGAAACGTACAATAAAACTTACTTTTAAAGATACCATAGCTGGTCATAATGCTTTTTGAAACTGACTTTAGTTTTGTTAAGTGAAAACACAGTAATAAAATAAATATAAGTCAAAAATTTCATAAATATCTAATACCATTTCCATATCATTATTCTATGGACTTAAATGAGATATCAAATAAAATAATAAAAACTCTAATAAATACATCTCTATCTCTCCTTCCCTGAGTTCTGACAAATCCTTTGCTATATAGTTTTCATTCTTAATGTTATTCATTACTTTTCTACGTTGGCTTTTCTAACCCTGTAAGGCAAAATTTCAATAGACCTTGATAGGTTTTCACTTTCATTTAAGAGGGATAAATGCTTCAGCATGCACACTGATGGAAATTAATTTCATCTAAATGCTCTTAGGCAAGCTACCTGGAAATGTAAATACTCCTACTGTAAATTTTGTTGTGAAAGGTTTTTCATTACTAGCAGGAGCTCTGACCAGATTGTGAGAAAGCAGCAAAGTACTGATGTAAAAAAAATGGTAATCTGCTTTCTTTATCACATTCTCCATGAGTATCAGCTGCATCATTACATTAACAGGGAAATCTATCCAATTTCCATAAAGGTTTCCTCTGTAGCTTTAAACTAATGTAAAATAATGGAAAGATGATCACATTTGATGAATAAGATTAAGCCCCAGAATGATGTCTGTGAATGATGATGAGTATTGTGTACCCAGCAAGGAATTCACAGCTGCAAAATTAAATTTGAAACATCTTTTCAGTTCCTTGTCAAGAAATAGACAAAACAAAAGGTACAATTTTTTAATATGTGAGCTTTCATGACTGACTCTATATGATCTGCATAATTTTATCAAACTTCAAGTCTATATCATAACATTTAGTAATTTATTTTCATTTTTAAGTCTACTTCACTGCCATATAAATTATATGACATTACCCACATTTCTCTGTGCAATTTGACCAATTTTGGCAATTTACACTCATATAGCCACCACCTTTGTCAATTAACAGAACATGTCCATAAGTTGAAAAAGTTCCGTTGTGTCACAAGGAAGTCAATCAAAATTCTCTGCCAGCCCCAGCAACCACTGACCTGTTTTCTACCACTGTTGCTTTGTTTTCACTTTTTTTTGGTTACATTTTATATAAATGGAAACATACCATTGTTTGTTTCTGTTTGTTAATGCTTCTGGTTTCTTACACATAGCACTATATTTTTAAGATCCAACAAAACATTTCACTGAGTAATTAATACACTTATTTTATTGATGATTCATTCCATCCTGTCAATACATCATGATGTGTTTACCCATTCACCTGTTGATGGACATTTGTACTCTCTCCACTTTGCAGTTAATATGAATAAAGCTGTTAGGAACATTTGTGTATGTATTCTAGAGTAGACAAAGGTTTTTATTTTTCTTGGGTTAATATCTGGGAATGGAATCAGAGGGTTGTATAGCAAAAGTAAGTTTAACTTTACAAGATGTTGTAAAACTATTTTCCAAAGAGAAAATCAGCACTGAATGATAATTTTTGTTCCACCACACCCACACCAATAATACTTAGAATTCTTAGACATTTGAAAAACAGTATTTATGAGTGTGCAGTCAGTGTTTACTGGTAGCTGATTACATTTTATTTTTTTATGATAAATGATACTGATAATCTTTTCATGTGGTTATTTGACATTTTAAATATTTTCCTTCGTGATGTGTCTGTCCTTATCTTTAAAAAATTTAAAAAATCATCGTCTTACTTCTGATTTGTAAGAATTCTTTACATATTCTGGATATGAGATCTCCCACACATATTTATCCTAAATATATTTTATTGGACTGTAGTTTGCCTCTTTATTGTATTTTTTAAAATGTAACAATTTTAATCATTTAAATCATCTCAAACTTACAGTAAAAATGTAAGTAGAATTTTAAAAGTTTTCTGCTTCAAAATCTATTGAGAACAATTTGCTAACCTGATGTACTACCACACCTAAACGTGTTGCCTTACATTTTTTCCAAAACAACATCTTCTTACATAAACACAATAGGGTCATAGAAATAAAGACATCAGGAGTTACACTTTACTTATGTATATATAAGTAATATATATTATATTTTGCACATATAATTATATATGCATATAATTATGTAAATCCTTTCCAGTTTTTCCAGTGGTTCCAAAATGTTATTTCTAGTAAAATATTCAGTAAATAATCATCATTGGATTCAGGTGTCATACCTCCTTAATCTACTTCCATTGGGACACGTTTCTCTGACTTCCCTTGACTTTCACGACCTTGATATTTTTTGAAGATTAAAGGCCAATTATTATAGAATGCCATTCTTTTTGTTTGTTTCTGTTTGTTTGTTAATGTTTCTTCATTGTTAGATTCAGATTAGTTATAAAATCTTTGAGTGGGATATCATAGCAGAGAAGTAATACTGTGGTCTTCTCATTGCGTCCTATAAGGTGGCCCATGAGTTTAATTAGCACCAATACAGGTGGCATTTACCATGATTAATTAAGGTACTGTCTGTCAGGATTCTCCACTGCATAGCTTCTCTTTCATTCTCTGTAAATAATGTATTTTGGGAAAGAAGTATTTGAAAATATGTATACATCTTATGCCTCATTAATCTTCCAATTTATTGATTTATTTACTTCTATCAGCATGGACTAATTGCATTTCACTTTATTTAAATGAGCATAAATATATTACTCACAGTATCTATCTTGAAGTGGAAGTTATCTCAGATTTGTTCTGTGGAGACTTGCCTTTCAGGCTTGTTTCTGTGTGATGCTGATGTGCACCAATTGCCTTTTAATACAGTCTTTCTCTTTGAAAAAAAATGTTCTAACCTTATCTTCTATTTCCCCACCTCAACCTCTGAATAAGCTAATTGTACAAGGGGCTCTGGTTCCTTATAGCATGGAATAATATTTAGAACTCAACCTAATTCTGCCCACCAAGATGATCTGGGAGCAGAGACACTCTACTAACAATGGGCAGAGACACTCTACTAGCAATGGGCACCTGAACAGTGCAAGTTTTCTATTTCTGTGCAAGATACTACTTCAGAACGATGACTTAAACAAAGCCAAATATATTATTTCATCGTTTCCATGGCTCATATGTCTGAGTATGTGTTAGCTGGATCTTCTGCTCAGAAATTCACCAGGCTGAAATAAAGGTGTCAGCTGTGGTTTCAATTCTCATCTGAGGCTCAAGATCCTCTCCTAGTTCACTGATTGTTGGTAGATTTCATTTCCTTGTAGCTATAAAATGTAGGTTTCTGGGTTTTTTGGCTATCTTTCTTTCAGCCAGAGACTAATCTCAGGTCCTAGAGACTGCTTACAGCTCCTTATAGTGTGGTCCTGAGAGGGCGTTCACAGTGTGATATTTTGCTTTTCTCTCAGGCCACCAAGAGCTCCTGTCTCTCACTCTTCACTTTCCTTTGAGGATCCTCTTGTTAGTCCAAACCCACTCAGAATAACCTGCTTTTGATTAACTGAAGCTCAAGACTTATAGAAAAAAAGTTGAAATTTTATAATTTCATTTATATTATGTACAGAACAGAGAAGACTGACCCTTGGTAGATAACTCAGACTCATGAAATGTGGTTTTCTTGAGGCCCTGTGGATCTGCAACTTGGTGAGTGCCTTGTCCTACAAGCCAGAGTGGTATTTCTTTCACAGAATTGCGTGATATTGAACAGTTGGAATATCTCTGACATGCTAATTTAGGGTAATTCAATTTTTTATATAGAAAGGTGCCCCCAAATAACTCCTGTTTTTTCAAACATCTAGGCTGTCTGTCTGAGTTATATAGTTCTCTGCATTTGTCAAATCTCAGTGAATGTATACTTAATATTTAACCATGTTTATATATTTTGACTTTACAGCAAGAGAAAAATCATAAACAAATATTGCACTCTAATTATTGCTATGCTTGCTAATGTATTTAGAGTGAAGTGTACTAATATCTGCACATTTCTCTAAGATACATAGAAAATTAAGATGGATTATTGGATGAAAAGAGGATGAGATAGATGGATATACATGTTTATCTATTGAATATAATAAAGTGCTAATAGTAGAATCAAAGTAGTGGATATACGAGTATTTATGGTAAAATTCATTCAACTGTACTCATACATTAAAAGAGCACTCACCAATTTAAAAAATTGCAGTTTTAAGTATGACAAAGTATGAATGTGCCATATTTTTCTATGGAGAGACACCCAGAATACTACCAGCTTTTTACAATTATAAATAAAGCTGCTATGAGCATTCTTGCAGAAGTCTTTTGTAAACTTTTATTTTATTTACCCCAATTAATGCCTAGTAGAGGAATTCCTGAGTAATAGAGTAGTATGTACTTGATGTTATTTTAAAAAATGGAGTATATTTTTTCCAATGTTCTTGAGACAGTTTATAGTCCCTAAAAAAGTGTGTGAAAATTCTGGTTGTTCCGGCCGGGCACGGTGGCTCAGGGCTATAATCCTACCACTTTGGAAGGCTGAGCTGGGCGGATTGCCTGAGCTCAGGAGTTCGAGACCAGTCTGGGCAACATGGTGAAACCTCGTCTCTACTAAAATACAAAAAAATCAGCTGGGCATGGCGGCGTGCGCCTGTAGTCCCAGCTACTTGGGAGGCTGAGGCAGGAGAATTGTTTGATCCTGGGAGCCAGAAGTTGCAGTGAGCCGAGATGGTGCCACTGTACTCAAGCCTGGGTGACAGAGCAAGACTCAGTCTCCAAACAAACACACAGAAAAAAAAGAAAAATAGAAAATTCTGGTTGTTCCATATCCTCACCAATACTTGATGTCATTCTTTAGATATTTTAATAACCTGAATCTTTTTTGAAAGTTCTTTGTGGTTCTGTTTTGTAATTTTTGTTCCTTTGATTTATTTTTAATTTTTCAATGATTTTTTTCAACTATTATTTTAGATTCAGGGGATACATGTGCAGGTTTTTTTACCTGGGTATATTGCATGATGCTGAGCTTTGAAGTATCAATGATCCCATCCTGAAGTACTGAGCATACTACCCAATAGTTAGTTTTTCAACCCTTGCCCCCATCCGTCCCTCCATCCTCTAGTAGTCCCCAGTGTCTATTGTTGCCATGTTTATGTCTATGAGTACCCAATGTTTAGCTCTCACTTATAAGTGAGGACATGTGGTATTTAGTTTTCTGTTTCTTCATTAATTTGCTTAGGATAATGGCTTCCAGCTGCATCCATGTGGCTGAAAAGGACATGATGTCATTTTTTTCTTATGGCTGCATAGTATGCTATGGTATGTATTATCATATTTTCTTTATCCAATCTACTGGTGGTGGACACCTAGGTTGATTCTATGTCTTTGATATTGCGAAAAGTGCTGCAATGAACATACAAGTGGATGTGTCTTACAGTAGAACAATTTGTTTGCACTTTATAACATTATTTTATAGTTTCTATTTCTGTTTTCATTATGCTTATGTTTTCTTTAAATCTTTGACCATATTTTAATAGTTGTTTTTAATTTGTATGTGCAATTTCATCATCTTTGCCTTTTCTATCTCTGTTTCTGTAAACTAACTTTTATCCTGGTTATGGTACATATCTAGTAATATTTGATTGGATGATGGGCATTGAAAATTTTACATTTTTAGTGTCTGGATTTTGTTACCCCCTTTAAAAAAGTGATTGTATTTTTTTTCAGCAGTAGTTAAGTTACTTGCAAATCATTTTGATTATTTAAATACTTTTTGTTAAGCTTTGTTAAAGCAGGTCTTGTGTAACATTTACCCTAGCACTAACTAAAGTATGACTTTTCTGTCACCCCTGTTGAATGTCCAAAGTGTTCAACAAGTCTCTCAACTTTTCCTGGTTGGAACTTGAACTCTTCATTCCTGAAAATAATTTAGCTTATAGCTCGCCCGTCATTGTTCTTTGCCAATCTCATGAAATTTTGGCCTAAATCTGCATAGTTTAGTATGGAGTAACACACTCAAGGTTGACATATGGACTTTTGGAAGTATTTTCCTATGTAGCTCCCTCCATTCTCATGACTAGGAGAGAAATTCCTGTGAATTCCACATGCCTCAGCTTCCTTTTGCTTCTGTTTGTTTTTCTAACTCAGCAAATATCATCTTTTCTGATTGAGTTTACCTCTCAGCACCACAATCTAGAAAAATGCTTCTGGAAGAAACAAGAGGCAACCATAGAACTTAGCTTGTTCTCTCAGAGATTAAGGTCATTTGCTGCCTGTTGTCCATTGTCTAAAACTGGTTGTTCTATATGTTTTCACCAGTTTTTCAGCTTCTAGTAGCAGGAGGGCCAGTCCAGTACCAGAAACTATCTCATGGCTGGAAGTAAAATAGAGCAATACTGTTTTAGATGAGAAAGTTCTAAATAATTATTTTATTTTATAATTATGTATAAATGATAGACAAATGAAATATGCAGGCCTGGCTTGATTCCACTTTTATTTGCATAATACAACTTTTGTCTTTATTTAGATTGAAATTGGATTTCAATTTTCAGTTTGACTCCAATTATTATTTTAAAGACAGAATTTTATAATCATTTAGTTATTTACCTTGCATGTGAAGGGACACTGTTAGTTACAACTCTTTTTGTTATTGGTGATAGATATCAAGGTTTCTGGTATAAAACTCAAGATACCCTCTGTGATTAATAAAAAGGTGTCTCATAGAATGGAACAGTATTTATTCTGTTGGATGTCTGGTGTGAGATGAAGGCAGATCCAGAAGTTGCCCGTCACATTTTAACTTGGTTTTATTTTCTACCTCATACTGGCTTTCTATGCATTATACGCTCATGTAGCATACCAAGTCTAGAGATGACAAATTTCAAATTTCTAGAGGCTGAGCTATGATTGGCTCTCTTGAGGTCAGAAGCCTCTACAACATCAAAATCCTATGGCTGGATATGTTGGGTCACATTTGCAAACCTGGCTACTTCCATTATAAACACATGTACATTCAGGGTGTTAGGGAAAGAGAACTTTTTGGAAATCTATGATGCAAAGCCATAGGCATTTAACTTATTGGATTAAATGGCGTGTCAAGAAAGGGTTTTGTGGCAATTGTAAAATTTATCTGTAAAAAAGTGACACCTGTAATCCCAGCACTTTGGGAGGCCGAGGAAGGCTGATCACGAGGTCAGGAAATCTAGACCATCCTGGCTAACACGGAGAAACTCTGTCTCTACTAAAAAATACAAAAAATTAGCTGGTCGTGGTGGCAGGGGACTGTAGTTCCAGCTACTTGGGAGGCTGAAGCAGGACAATGGCGAGAGCCTGGGAGGTGGAGCCTGCAGTGAGCCAAGATTGCACCACTGCACTCCAGCCTGGGTGACAGAGCAAGACTCCATCTCATAAAAAAAAAAAAAAAAAAAAGTAAAATAAAAAAGTTACATATTATGTCACTTATTTATTTAGCATTTTTCTAAAAAAAATTCAACAGTAAATTTAAATATTTAGAAAATAATGACACTTAAACTAGGATAATACATCATCCCAAAGTAGATTTTGTGGCATTTGATTATTCTTTGGATTTACTAGAGAATATTGTCTGAAAGTCACATGAATGCATGCTCTGGGTTCCCTGGGACACTTATACATAGATAATAGACTTAAATTCATTGCCTTGTCCAGAAAAAAATAAAAGCAAAAAACAAACCATAAACCTTGAGTGATTTTTCTTACTTTGGGAGATTAAAGAAGTCATCTCTGTATATTAAGGACATCCATACTAAGACATCCTATTTTTATTTATTTTCAGATGAAAATATAGACTGGGTTCTTGTTCTCAGAAATATAATCTTCCTATTTCTCAACAATTCAAACTGCTGTTACCTCTTCCATCCAACTATAGCATGGTTTATTTAAGATCATATTGCATACTATTAGATTTTTTATGATTCTCTTTTAATAGCTTCCATAATTTAGCAGTTCCTGAAGTGTTGAACATGAGGCTAATATTAAAGGTTTAAACATCTTGCTCATGAAAGATTTTATTAATATTTAGAACTCTGAAAAATTATAAGCTGAGATATGTATCAAATTTCATAATAACTATATTTAAGAGTAAGTCATTTGTTTGTTTTTCTTGGTAGAAACGAGATAGATAAAAGAAAAACATCTATGGGTAAAGAATTTGGGATATGGATAAAGGTGTAGGTAAATAATGATTGAATATGTCCTGGTGTTTCCATGAAATTAAGGATGCAACCACCTCTTCACCAAGTTGTATATTAGATAAATACCTTAGATCACTACAAGAATTGATCTTTCGTGTTTGCATTAGATCTAAACAGATAAATAAGAAACTTATATAAGGTTTCCCAGATCCCTTTTATTTTAAAAATTCAGTATATTTGATTATCTTAATTTCTTACCAAGAACATGGGGATCACCAGCAAACATGCCACATTAAAATCTTTGAGGGTCATAAGATGAACAAAAAGATAGTTTTTAATTGTAGAGAGTTAATTTCTGCTATAAACATCCTTGCCACAAAGTCTAACAAAGTAAACAATTATCTGATTTGCATCTTAGTGAATAGCATTTGCTGTTTCCTCCTTTGATAAATGTGGTGTTACCTAATAAGTAGTGTTGAAACCAATGTGGAAATATTCCCAAACTTATATTTTATATATTTTTCTGCAAAGTAATATTATGCATGCATATATAAATATATATACACAAATATATATACAAAAATATATGCAAATATATAATATAAAAATATATGTGTACATATATACCTACACATACAAAGACATCTATATCTCTTCCTATCTATCTATCTATTGATCTCTTGAATATTCTGAGTTCCCCAAAAAGCATATATAGTGCTTGTCATTGTTTTATACAATAGACTCAAATTATGAGGTTGCTTTCTTTTGTTTTCTTCTTTTTAGGAAAAACACAATGAAAACACATTGAAATGTAGTTCAGCCATCTAGATTTCCATCCATAGCATAAATATAGTTTCTGTATCAGGGACATTATGTAATGTATTTTAGAAAAAATACAATTTTCAATATATTTTGTTCTGAAATTTCCAGAAATGCACCTGTAGGTGTGTATGTTACTTATATTTCAAATTGAAATTTATTTATTACATTATCATTATTTTCTAAAACCAGATAGTACTTTACTTAGAAAACACTAGTTATTTAATATATATATTTACTGATTTGGCATTTCAACACTTGGATTGCAAAAAGTATTTATTGGGCATCTTATGTCTCTTATATTTTATTTCCTGACAAATTAATACAATCTTCAGGGGAAACAAGCAACCCCAAATCTTACTACACAGATATTTGAGGATTATTTGTTACAACAATTGAGTGTAGTCCATTCTGAATATTTTTCATTGCACAGATTTTCCCTAATAACAAATCTTTGCAAAATTTTTCAGTAAATGTTAATGGACTTATTTTGATATTTAAATTTTGAATCAAAAAATTTAATCTGTCCTTATTCACTGTTTATTTTAGTTAATTTTGGAAAATTTACTTTACTTTGTTAATATATATCTGCAAATTTTATTGAAATGTAAAATTAACATATTTCTTTCTAAAATAAATGTGAAATCTGATTCTTGAAACAGGTAATTGCTTCAAAAGAATGTGCATTGTAATCATATTTACTAACCTAAAATTTAGTATTAGATGGAATTATTCTTTAGGGTAAGGGAAGTCTAGTTTTATGATGCAGTAACATAGGCATTATTTACAGCGCACTATGAAATGGCACAAAATGTGAAAATGATATTAAGTATCTTTAGGATATGTGACAGAGGAAATTGCTTGCATATGTGACCAGTTTCTAAATAGGAAAGTCAAATTAAAAATACAAATAATGCCATTTTCTATGTCTATGGAGCTCTTTTGAAATGTTGTAAGAAAAACAGGGCACTTTGGATTTTTTGTTTTCTTTTGACATAGGGGTATGTGTGTGGGGTTGGGGTAGGGGTGTGTTTGAAAAATAAGGTTGACAATATATTTGTAATAAATTTTTCAGGTTTTGCCAAACCCATAGCTGAATTCAAAAGTAATTTGACTAGGGGATACATACCATGTATTCTTTTATTGAGGGGAATTAATTTTATTATCCCAGATTTTCCAGTGTCAATTTGATAAAACAGGAATATGCTAATAACTATTTGCAAAACACACGTCTTTACTAATTTTGAAAACAAATCATAATTTCTAAGTACAAAATAATGTTAAGGTTGATATTTATACTTTATTAGAGACAAAATTGTATTCACAAAATCAGGGCTTTAAACTTGGATGGAAGTAGAGGTCATTATTCTAAGTGAGGTAACTGTAACTCACAAATGGAAAGCCAAATACTGTATGTTCTCACATATATGTGGGAGTTAAGCTATGGTTATACAAATGCATTCATACTGGTATAATGAACTTTGAAGACTCAGAAGGGGGAGGGTGGAATGGAGGTGAGGAATAAAAATCTACAAATTGAATATAATGTGTGCTACTTCGGTGATGGGTACACTAAAATCTCAGACACCACCATCATACAATTCATCCTTGTACCCCAAAATCATTTATACTCAAAAAGCTATTGAAATAAAACATTATATTAAAAAAGTAAGGACTCTGGAAAATTATCATCCTGCTACTGCCAGTGCATAGGCCTGTGTGGACTCCATCACACTGCCACCAATGATGCATGAGTACATGCAGAAGCCCTAATGCCACTGCCCCCATAAAGCACTTCGGCTGGCACCATCCTTCGGAGTGATGTAGTCAGTGGAGCACAGCAGGTATTCAACCAGAGTACAAAGCTGTGGCCAGAGAACAAAGCTGTGGGCTTGGTCCCAGCCTCTTGAGGTTAGAACCTGCAGCCCAAGCATGGTGACGTAAGCCTTGGCCCCCATGAATCATCCAGAAATGAAGCCAGTTGACTGAATCCAGCACATACCACAGTCAAACTCCTCAGGGCATAAAGAATATAAAAGCAAAAGCCCCAACCAAAGGGTAGCAACTTCAAAGGGTAAAGGAACGTCAGCCCTCACATATGAGAAAGAACCAGCACAGGAACTCTGGGAACTCAAAAAGTCATAGTGTCTTCTTGCCTCCAAATGATGGCACTCATTTCCAGCAATGGTTCCTAACCAGACTGAAATGACTGGAATTACAGACAAAGAATTTAGAATCTGGATGTCAACAAAGATCACTGAGATTCAGGAGAAAGCTGAAACTCCATCCAAGGAACCCCGTAAAATGATCTAAGAGATGAAAGACAAAATAGCCATTTCAAAAAAAAAAAAAAAAAATCAAACTGAATTCTAAAGCTGAAAAATTCACTACAAGAATTTCATAATTCAATCAAAAGCATTAACAGCAGAATGGACCAAGCGGAGGAAAGAATCTCAGAGCTCAAAGAACAGTTATTCAAATCAACTCAATCAGACTAAACTAAAGAAAGAATAAAAAAGAATGAATAAAATCTCCTATAAATATGGAATTATGTAAAGAGACAAAACCTACTACTCATTAGTGTCCCTGAAAGAGAGGGAAAGAGAGCAAGCAACTTGGAAAAGTTATTTGAAGGTACTGTCCACAAATATTTCCCCCATGTCACTAGAAAAGTCACACTGAAATTCAGAAAATTCAGAGAACTGTAGTGAGATACTATACAAGGTGACCATCTGCAAGACACATAGTCATCAGATTCTTTAAGGTCAACATGACAGAAAAAATGTTAAAAGCAGCTAGAGGTAAGGAGCAGGTCACCTACAAGTTACCATCACACTTTCACCAGAAATTTTACAAGCCCTAAGAGATTGGGGGCCTATATTTGGCATCCTTAAATAAAGTAAATTCCAACCAAGAATTTCATACCTACCCAAAGGAAGCTTTATAAGTAAAGGAGAAATAAAATACTTTTCAGAGAAGGAAATGTTAGGGAAATTTGTTACCAGTAGGCTTGCCTTATGAGGGGTCCCTAAAGGTGTACTAAACACGGAAACAAAGTACCATTACCTGCCACCACAAGAACACACTTACGTACATAGACCATTTACATGAAAAAGCAACTACACAATCAAGTCTACATAACAACTAGCTAACAAGATGACAAGATCAAATCCACACAAATCAATATTAACCTTGAACATAAATGAGATAAGTGCTCCACTTACAAGGCACAGAGTGGCAAGTTGTATAAAGAAGCAGAATCCAACTGTATGCTGTCTTACACAGACTCATCTCCCATGGGCTCAAAGTAAAAAGATGGAGAAAGAACTTTTCAGCAAACAGAAAACAAACAATCAAAAAACAGGGATTGCTCTTCTCATTTCCGGGGGAAAAAAAACAAAAAACAGACTTTAAACCAATAACGATCAAAAAGGACAAATAAGGGTATTACAAAATGATAAAGGGTTCAAATCCAAAAGAAGTTTGAACTGACTTGAATTTATATACAGCCAACACTGGAGCACCTGATTTTAGAGACCCGCAAAGAGACTTAGATAACTACACATTAATAGTGGAAAACTTCAACACCCCATTCACAGTATTAGATAGATCATTGAGGCAGAAAACTAAAAAAGATATTTGGGACCTAAACTTAACACTTGACCAAATGGGCCTAACAGACATCTACAGAACACTCTACCTAATAATAACATAATATACATTTCTCTCTTCTGCACATGGGACATACTGTAAAATTGACCACATGCTTGGCCATATAGCAATTCTCAACAAATTCAATAAAAAACACCCAAAATCATGCAAACTACACTCTCAAACCACAGCACAATAAAAATAGAAATCGATACAAAACTTCTGAATGACTATTAAGAATGCAACTAATGCAGAAATCAAGAAATTATTTGACACTAATGAGAAAAAAAAAAGTACAACAGAATCTTTGAGACACAGTTAAAGCAGTGTAAGAGAAAAGTTCATAGTACTAAATTTCCACATCCAAAACTTAGAAAGATCTCAAATTACCAACCTAACATTACATCTAGAGGAACTAGAAAAACAAAAGCAAACCAGTCCCAAAGCTGGCAGAATAAAATAATCAAAATCAGATTGAAATTGAGATTTCAGTCCGAGAAAATCAGATTGAAAACTGATTGAAATTGAGAAGCCTAAAAAAAAGTACAGAAGATCAATAAAACCAAAAGTTGGTTCTCACAAAGAATAACTAAGACTGATAGATGAGTAGCTATACGAATAAAGAAGAAAAGAGAAATGATCCAAATAAACATAATCAGAAATGACAAAGGGGGCATTACCACTGACTCCACAGAAATCCAAACAAAACAAAACAAAACAAACAAAACAATAAACAAAAAACACCATCAGAGACTAGTATGAACACCTCTATGCACAGAAACTAGAAAACCTAGAAGAAACAGATAAATTCCTGGAAATATACAAGCTCCATAACCCAGGAATAAATTGAAACCCTGAGCAGACCAATAACGAGTTTTGAAATTGAATCAGTAATAAAAACAAAACAGTCGGGCGTGGTGTCCCACGCCTATAATCCCAGCACTTTGGGAGGCCGAGGTGGGCAGATGATGAGGTCAGAATTTCAATACTAGCCTGGCCAACATGGTGAAACCCTGTCTCTACTAAAAATACAAAAATTAGCTTGGCACGGTGGCAGGGGCCTGTAATCCCAGCTACTCGGGAGGCTGAGGCAGAAGAATTGCTCGAACCCGGGGGTTGAGTTTGCAGTGAGCCGAGATCGTCCCACTGCACTCTAGCCTGGGTGACAGAGCAAGACTCCATCAAAAAAAAAAAAAAAAAAAAAAAAAAAAAAAAAAGCCTTGGAACAGATGGATTCATAGCTGAATTCTACCAAACAGAATTCTACCAGTATGAAGGACTGGTACTAATCCCATTGAAACTTTTCCCAGAAATTGAGGAGGAGAGACTCTTTCCTAAATCATTTTATGAGGCCAACTTCATTTTGATACTGAAATCTGGCAAAGACACAACATAAAGAAGACTTCAGGCCAATATTCTTGCTGAATATGACACAAAAATCTTCCACAAAATGCTAGCAAACCAAATCCAGCAGCATATCAAAAATCTAATCCACCATTATCAAGTAAGCATAATACCTGGGTACAAAGTTGGCTCAACATATGCAAATCAATAAATGTAATTAATCACATAAACAGAACTAATAACAAAACTCAGATACTTATCTCAATAGATGCAGAACAGATTTTAAAATACTCAACATGATTTCATGTTAAAAAATCTCAACAAACTAGGCATAGAAGGAACATACTTCAAAATAATTAGAGCTGTCTGTGAGAAAACCACAGCCAACACCATTCTGAACTGATGAAAGCTAGAAGCGTTTCCCTTGAGAACCAGAACAAGAATGCTCAATTTCACTCCCATTCAACATGGTACTGGAAGTCCTAGCCGGAGCAATCAGGCAGGAGAAAAAAATAAACAGCATCCAAATAGGAAGCCAAACTATCTCTCTTTGCAGATATGATTCTATAGCAGGAAAACCTTATAGTCTCTACCCAAAGCCTCCTTCATCTGATTAATAACCTTAGCAAGGTTTCAAGATATAAAATCAATGTAAAAAAATCAGTAGCATTTCTACGTATCAATAATGTCCAAGCTCAGAGCCACATTAAAATCCAATCTGATTCAGAATAGCCACAGAAATAATAAAATACTTGGGAATACAGCTAGATAAGAAGGTGACAGATCTTTACAATGAAAATTACAAAACACTGCTGAAAGAAATTAGAGATAACACCAAAACATGGAAATACATTCTATGCTCATGGATAGGAAGAATCAATATTGTTAAAATGGTTGGGGGCCGAGCGCGGTGTCTCACGCCTGTAATCCCAGCACTTTGGGAGGCCGAGGTGGGCGGATCACAAGGTCAGGAGATTGAGACCATCCTGGCTAACACGGTGAAACTCCATCTCTACTAAAAATACAAAAAATTAGCCAGGTGTGGTGGCGGAAGCCTGTAATCCCAGTTACTTGGGAGGCTGAGGCAGGAGAATGGCGGGGACCCGGGGGGCAGAGTTTGCAGTGAGCCAAGATCGCGCCACTGCACTCCAGCCTGGGTGACAGAGCGAGATTCCGTCTAGAAAGAAAGAAAGAAAGAAAGAAAGAAAGAAAGAAAGAAAGAAAGAATATGGTCATATTACACAAAGCATTTTATAGATTCAACGTTATTCCTAGAATATCACACTTCCAAGAACATTTTTCACAGAATCAGAAAAAAAACTATTTTACAATTTTTATAGGGGACATTAAGATGGTGGATAGGAAGAAATACTAACTTGTAGCTTCCACTCGGACAGACAGAGCAGTGTGTGGAAACACATATCATGATTTTTTGTTTCAAGAACTACCACAGTAACATACCAGGAAAGCTAAGAGAATCCACAGACCCTTTGAAGAAAGTGAATCACCACTGCAGGCTCCCTGAGATGCCGGAAAACTGTAAGTCTGCTTGCTTTCTCAGCAAGGAAGCTGGTGGTGTGGGAGCAAGTTCTTAGTTCTTGTCACTGGCTGCCTGGAAATAGACTCAGTGCTGCTGGGGGAACATGGTGGGAGTGAGACTGGCCTTCAGGACAGAAGGCTGCATGGAGGCAGGGTGAGGTCTGTGATTACCTACTTTCCCCCATTTCCTTGGTGACCTATATGACTCCGCCCAGGGAGCCATAATCTCCCTGGAAATATAAATCCATTGGCATGAGAACCACACCCACCCCTCACAGCAGCCCCAGCAAGACTTGCCTAAGGAAAGTCTAACTTCAGACACACCTAATCCTAATCCCTGTCCCCACCTAGTGGTCTTTATCTACCTGCCCTGATTGCTGAAGAGAAAGGACATAATCTCTTGGGAGTTCTATGGCTCTGCTCACCACCTGAGAAAACTAAATATTTAACCATGTGACCCTAGGGTAAGCTTACTTCCTCCATATGGTAACACAGTTCATGCACTATTGAAAGTGCCACCTCCTGGTTGGAGGCCAAACAACACAAAACAAGGGCACTAAACAAAAAGACAACCAAGGACCATCACAGAGTCCACTTCAATTCCCTGCTATCTCCAATGGAGCAGGTGCACATATCCATGGCTGAAAGACTAAAAGACAGATCACACCATGGGACTTTTTGCAGATACTCTCCAGTACGCCCAGAGTACTGGTAGCTCTTCTGGGTGGCTAGACCCAGAAGAGCAAAAATAATCACTGTAGTTAGTTAGGCTCTCAGGAAGCCCCATTCTTAGGGAAAGTGGGAGAACATCACTCCACCCCATGGGACAAAAGAATCTGAATAGCAACCCTTGAGTCCCACATCTTCCCTCTGACATGGCCTACCAAAAGAAGAAATTAGCAGAAAACAATTCTGGCAGTATGACAAAACAAAGTTTTTTTTTAACACTCATAAAAGATTACACTATCTCACCAGTAAGGGATCCAAACCAAGATAAAATCTCTGAATTGCCAGAAAAACAATTCAGAAGGTTGATTATTAAGGTAATCAAGGAGGCACCAGTGAAAGGTAAACTCCAACTTAAAAGAATCAAAAACATGATATAGAATATGAAAGAAAAATTATTCGGTGAAACAGCACAAACAGAAAACAATCACAAATTCTAGAAATCAAGGACACACTTGAAGAAATGCAAAATGCAATGGAAAATCTCAGCAACAGAATCGAATAAACAGAAGAAAGAACTTCAGTGCAGGAAGAGAATGCTTTTGAATTAAGCCAATCCATCAAAGACCAAGAAAAAAGAATTTTAAAAACCGAACAATGCTTCCAAGAAGTTTGGGACTATGTTAAGCTTCCAAACCTAGAATAATTGGTATTACCAAGAAAGAATATAAATCTAAAAGTCTGGAAAATATATTTGAGAGAATAATCGAGGAAAACTTCCCAGGCCTTGCTAGAGATCTAGACATCCAAATACAAGAAGCTCAGAGAACACCTGCAAAATTCACTGAAAAAGATCATTATCTAGGCACATAGTCATCAGCTTATCCAAAGTCAAGACTGAGGAAAGAATCTTAAGAACTGTGAGGCAAAGGCATCAGGTAACCTAACAAGGAAAACCCATCAGTAACAGCAAATTTCTCAACAGAAACCCTCCAAGCTAGAAGGGATTGCAGTCCTATTTTTAGCTTCCTTAAGCAAAACAGTTATCAGCCAAGAATTTTGTATCCAAGGAAACTAAGCTTCATAAGTGAAGAAAAGATAACAGTCTTTTCCAGACAAACAAATGCTGACAGAATTTGCCACTACCAAGTGAACACTAGAAAAACTGCTAAAAGGTGCTCTAAATCTTGAACCAAATCTTTGAAATGACCCAAAATATAACCTCCTTAAAGCATAAGTATCACAGGACCTATATAACAGTAACAAAAACATAATGAAAAAACAAAGGCATTCAGGCAACAAATAGCATAATGAATTGAATAATATCTGACATTGCAATACTAATGTTGAATGCAAATAACCTAAATGCTCCAGTTAAAAGATACAGAATGGCAGAATGGATAAGAAATCAACAACCAAGTATCTGCTGTCTTTAGGAGACTCACCTGACACATAAGGACTCATATAAACTTAAGGTAAATGGGTGGAAAAAGATAGTCTATGCATGTGGGCACCAAAAACACCCAGGAGCAGCTATTTTATAACAGATAAAACAAACTTTGAAGCAACAGCAGCTAAAAAAGACAAAGATGGACACTATACAATGATAAAAGGACTATATCAACAGGAAAATATAATAGTCCTAACTATATACTCACCTAACACTGGTGCTTTCAAATTTATAAAACAATTACTACTATACATAAGAAATGAGATAGACTTCATGACAATGACAGTGGGGGACTTTAATACTCCTGACAGCACTAGACAGGGCATCAATACAGACAGTCAACAAAGAAACAACGTACTTAAACGATGTACAACAAATGGACTTAACAGATATTTACAGAACATTCTACCCAACAAATGCAGAATATACATTCTATTCATCTACTCATGGAGCATTCTCCAAGACACAACATATAATACAAAACAAGTCTCAGTAAATAAATAAATTAAAAAACATTGAAATAATATCAAGTACTCTCTCAGACCACAGTGGAATAAAATTGGAAATCAACTCCAAAAGGAATCCTCAAAAGCAGGCAAACACATGGAAATTAAATAACCTGCTCCTGAACGATCATCAGGTCAACAATGAAATAAGGATGGAAATTAAAAAATTCTTTGAACTGAACAATAACAGTGACACAACCTATCAAAACCTCTGTGATACAGCAAAAGTGGTGTCAAGAGGAAAGTTCATAGCACTAAATGCTACCTTGAAAAGTCTGAAAGAGCACAAATAAACCATCTAAGCTCAAACCTCATGCAACCAGACAAACAAGAACAATCCAAACCCAAACTCGGCAGAAGAAAAGCAATAACCAAATCAGAGGAACTAAATGAAATTGAAACAAAAAGCAACACAAGAGATAAATCCAACAAAAGCTGGTTCTTTAAAAGATAAATAAAATTGATAGACCATTAGGGAGATTAACCAATAAGAGAAAAATCAAAATAAGTTCAATTAGAAATGAATTGGGAGATATTGCTACTGATAACACAGAAATACAAAAGAGTATTCAAGGCTACTATGAACACATCTATGCACATAAACTAGAAAACCTAGAGAAGATGGGTAAATTCCTGGAAATGTATAGCCCTCCTAGATTAAACCAGGAAGATACAGGAACTCTTAAGAGATGAAAACAAGTGGCAAGATTGAAATGGTAATTATAAAATTGCCAACAAAAAAAGATCTAAATCGGACCGATTCACAGTCAAATTCTATCAGACATTCGAAGAATTGGTACCAATCCTATTCATTCCACAGGATAGAAAAGAGGGGATCCTCCCTCCATCATTCTATAAAGCCGATATCACCCTAATACCAAAACCAGGGAATGAGATAACACACACACACACACAAAAA
>NW_016813148.1:56579-63778 GCF_001698545.2 Rhinopithecus bieti
AAAAAAAAAAAAAAAAAAAAAAGAAAGAAAGAAAAAAGAAAGAGAGAGAGAGAGAAAGATAGAAAGACAGAAAACTACAAACCAATATCCCTGATGAAAATAAATGCACAAATCCTCGACAAAATACTAGCAAATTGAATCTAACAACATATCAAAAGGATAATCTACCATGATCAAATGGGTTTCAAGCCAAGGATTCAGGGATTGTTTAACATCCACTAGTCAATAAGTGTGATACACCACATAAACAGAATTTAAAACAAAAAAAACACATAATAATCTCAATAGATGAAGAAAAAACATTTGTGAAAATATGCATTGCTTTATGATTAAAACCTTCAACAAAATCAGCATAAAAGGGACATATCTTAAGGTAATAAAAACCATCAATGACAAACCCAGAGTCAACATTATACTGAATGGGGAAAAGTTGAAAGCATGCCCCCTGAGAACTGGAACAAAACAAAGATGTTTCTATTCAACAGAGTGCTGGAAGACCTAGCCAGAGCAATTAGACAAGAGAAAGAAATCAAGAGCATCCAAATTGGTAAAGAGGAAGTCAAACTTTTGCTCTTTGCTGATAATATGATCATATACCTAGAAAACCCTAAAGACTCATCAAAAAAGCTCCGAGAACTGGGAAATAAATTCAGCAAAGTTTTAGAATACAAAATTAATGTACACAATTGAGTAGCTCTGCTATATACCAACAGTGAGTAAGCTGACAGTCAAATCAAGAATTTAACCCCTTTCACAATAGCTGCAAAAAAATAGCTACAAAAAAATACAGTAAAATATTTAGGAATATACCTAACCAAATACATGAAATATCTCTACAAGGAAAACTATAAAATGCTGCTGAAATAAATAATAGATGACACAAATAGAAACACATCCCATTCTCATGTATGGGTAAAATCAGCATTGTGAAAATGATCATATACTGCCAAAAACAATCTACAAATGTAGTGCAATTCCTATCATCATAATGTTTACCAAGCTAAAAAGAAACATCCTAAAATTCACATGAAACGAAAAAAAAAAAAAAAAAAAAAAAAAAAAAAAAAAAAAAAAGAGCCTGCATAGCCAAACAAGACTAAGCAAAAAGAAGAAATCTGGAGGCATCACATTACCTGACTTCACACTATATTGCAAGGCTATACTCACCAAAACAACATGGTACTGGCATAAAAATAAGCACATAAAACAATGGTACAGAATAGAGAATGAAGAAATAAAACCAAATACAGCCAACTCATCTTTGATAAAGCAAACAAAATACATAAAGTGGGGAAAGCACACCCTATTCAATACATGGTGCTGGGATAATTGGCAAGCCACATGTAGGAGAATGAAACTGGATCCTCATCTCTTACCTGATACAAAAATAATCTCAACATGGATTAAATACTTAAATCTAACAGTGTTGGGAAAATCCTCTTGTTTGTTCTTGCTCGTGCAAATATATGCTAGAACTGTTCATTGTTTTGCTCTGCAGTTGCTGAAAAAGGCAGCCAGAAGCAGTCTGTGGATCTCATTTGCCTTCATACGAATGGACTTGGGGCTGGAACAATTCCTTACTTGGAGTTAAAGTGCCTTGATAGTTGGTATTGGGCTTATTGGTTTGTGAAAGAATATCATTCCCTTTTCTGGACCTAATAAGCAGCTCTGTATTCTGCTTAAGTACATTTGTCTATGGCCTTTAGGCACTCTCCCAACTTTCTGTATTTCAGACTCCATGAGGCGGGGGAAATGTCTTTCTACTGCAGAAAAAGTGAGGTCCATGTAGTCACACTGACCACATTTGTTGAGATCTGCTGGCCATGGGGGACTGATACATTCCAAGGAACTGGATCTTCTGCACACTCTCTCTTCTTGTTGTCAGTTAGAGGTGTACCACTGGAACCTGGTGTACATATTGTCTATTCTCAGTGACCTCAAATCATGCACTGGTCCCCTCACTAGATGGTACTATACCTTCAACCTTGGCTACGCTTATGATATATACTATCCTGCAGCACAAACCAAATACCTAGAGCACAGTAGAAAAGTAATTATCATTATAAATTATAATTATTCTCATAATTTGCCAGTGAAATTAATCAAAGTTTGTTTCAAATCTAGATTCGTTAAATATCTGAAGATATTTTTTCTCTTACAAAAAAGTTATCTGTCAACATTTTGTCATTTCCTTTTAAAATTTAACCTGAAAATGCTTCTATTTATAATTAAAGTAGTTCATAGCTATTGTATTTAGTGTTATGCCCATACCACACAATCAACACCGATTAACTTCTGCTGCTGTGGTGAATGGGAAGGCAACTACAGCTTCTTCTGGGTATGGGAGGCACAATCAGTCTGGGAGTCAAGGGACACAGGAATTCTCTTGATGCCAAGAAATTGCCTGGCTATTCTTTTTAACAGTGTCCTCGGGAAGGATAAGTAAAGATTACTGTTTAAATACATCAAGGCTACAATGTTGTTAGTATCATGTTAACAGCATAGATTTTGGAACTAGATTGATGAATTAAAATAGTGGTTTTACAACTTCCCAATTATTTGACCTTAAGTTTCCTCAACTATAGAATGAGAAAAATATTGGTATTCACCACAGAAGGTTATAGCAATTAAATCAATTAATATATAAAAAGTAGCTAAAGAATTCCTGGCAAAGAGTAAGTGCTATGCGTGTGCTTGTTATTTATTGATTACTTGAATAATTAATGGCTATCTGACTGTATACTTCAAACAGAACACATGCTACTAAGAATGTTTACAACACTAAAATGGGATTATATATAACATGCAGCTAAAATTTTTCTCCATTGCAATATATTTATGTAAAAAATATATTTGGGATTTTTATTTCCCTTTTAATTCATATATCTAAAATAATCAAATTATTTTTAATGGAAGTGGGAACAATGACCATGTGTTTTAGTAGCAATTTAGGACTACTCTTTTAAAATATGTAACACATTAATTGAAATATAATCCACATATCATACAATTAACACATTTAGAATATATAATTTAATGGTTTATAATATACTCATAGACTGGTGCAGGCATCTCTGAAATCTGTGTTTAAAATATTTTTATCATGCCCAAAAGAAATCTGAAGATAATAGGTCACTTTCCATTTTCTTCCTTCAATCCCCAGTCAACCAAGACATCCACTACGGTAGTTTCTGTTTATCCCTGATCGACCCAAGTCATCCACTAATGTAGTTTTTGATTATAAAGATTAACATATTTTATATAAAAAGAATTATACAACATTTGCTTTTTTGTTACTGGCTTCTTGCACTTAGCTTAAAGTTTTCAAGATTCTTTCTTACTGTAGCTTGACTCAGAAGTTTTTTAGATTCATTTTTATTGCTGAATAATATTCCAATGTATGGGTATATCATATTTTATTTACCAACTCAGTTTATGGAAATTTGGATTGTGTCTGGTTTTTGATTATGAATAAAGATACTATTAATATTTGTGAACAATTTTTTGTTTAGACACTGGATTTCATGTCTTTTGAGAGTAGATCTAGAACTGCTGGCTAAAAGGATAACTCTATGTTTAACATTTTGAGGAACTGCCCAGATGTTTTGCAAAGTAGCTACCCCATTTTACATTCTCATCCACTGTGTAAGTGGGTTCAAATTTTTTCACATCCCCACCAACACTTACTAATTATCTATCTTCTTTATAGTAACCATCCTAGTGTGGAATTCAATGGTGTCTTATTTTGATTTAGATTTTCATTTCTCAATGACTAATAATATTGAACATCTTTTCACAAAGCCATTTGTATATGTTTTGGAGATGTGTCTATTAAGATTATCTGCTTAGTTTTAATTGTGCTCTTTTATTATTGACTTTTCAGTGTTTGATGTATTTGTGATAAAAGTTTTTATCAGATATATAATTTGCAAGTATTTCTCCCGTTCTGTACGTTGCTATTTTAGTTTCTTGATGGTATTAATTGAAGCAAAAAAGTTTTTAAACTTGGAGAAATTCAATTAATATATTTTTATTTTGCTGTTTGTACTATTGGTTTATATCCAGGAAGTCTTTGCCCAACACAAGGTTACAAAAATTTACTACTATAGTTTCTTCTGAGATAGCCAGGCAGGCCAGTAACATTGGTTGAAGAGACTAGGCTTTCTTCATTACATTGTCTTAGCACCCTTGTTCGAAAATCAACTTATTGTAAATGGAAAGGTTTATTTCTAGACTCTGAATTAGTTCCATCTGTATGTCTATTCTTATGCCAGTACTGCACAATCTTAATTACTGTAACCTTGAACTAAGTTTTGAAATTGAGAGGTGTGAGATTTCCAAATATGTTCTTCTTTTCCAGGATTGTTTTGGCTATTCTATGCCCCTTGCATTTCCATATACATTTTAGAAGTAGCTTATCAATGTTTCTGAAGAAGCCAGTGCAATTTTGATATGGATTGTATTGAGTCTGTAGATCAATTTGGAGAGTAATGCTATATTAACAACTTTAAGTTTTCCACGTATATGTTATGTCTTTTCATTTATGTTTCCTTCTTATTTTTTCAACCATGTATGGTAGTTTTAAGAGTATTATTTCAGATCTTGATAGTTAAATTTATTCCAAAGTATTTTATTATTTTTGATGCCATTGTAAATAAAGTTGTTTTCTTAATGTTATTTATGAAGTGTTCATTACTATAGTAATGAAAACAACTTTATTTACAGTGGCATCAAGAAGAGTAAAATATTGATATTGATTTTGTATCTTCAACCTTGCTGAAATTCATTATTAGCTCTAGTTCAAATGGCTTGTTTGTGTGTGAATATGTGTATATTTTTTGGGATTTTCAATATACAAGATCATGGCCATCTACAAATAGAGATAATTTTACTTCTCTTTTCTATATGGATTCCTTTTACTTCTCTTTCTTGTCAAGTTTCCCTAGTTAGCTCGGCCAGTACTTTGTTTGAGTGGCAAGATGCTATTTTGTCTTATTCCTGATCTTAAAAGGGGAAACACTGAATTTTTAACCATTGCATATGATGTTAGCTGTGTTTTTTTTTTTTTTTCAATCAATGACATTTGTCAAGTTGAGAAAATTGTCTTCCATTTCTAATTGGTTGAGTGTTTTTATTATGGAAGGGTGTTGGATTTTGCCAAGTGGTGCTCATTTTTCTGTCTACTCTTCTTTTTAATCTACATGTTCACTGGTACAAATTTTCCTCTCAGCACAACTTTAGCTCCCACTCTATACTAAAAGAGTATAGTTGCCTTAATTTTCACTCATTCCAAATTTTCTATATTTTTGTGATTTTTTTCTTTACTTTCTCAGATTTATTCTACCTGTATCTACCTTAGATTTTCATTAACAGCTCTTCTAAGTGGACATCCTCTGCCTTTGTCAGAACTTGAAGGAGTTTTCTCTCTCTTTTCTACCTAGATTTCACTCATAATATACTCATTTATAAGAGTATATTTCCTAAATCTGTTTTGATGACTTTTATATTTTCTTCTTAGAGCATACTCTGTTGCCTCAAGGAAATCATGGTCTTCTAGAGCATGATTCAGTAATTTGCTGGTAGAGGTTTACTCCCTTACTTTGAGAATTGCTCAGCATTTACAATGGTTTAAAAAAAGGCCTTTGTATCCTTTGTATGCATATATAAGTATGTATGGATTATTACTGCATTTTTGCACATGTATTTTATTTTCCTGCTTTTTATCTTTTCACCTCCTCACCATTGTTCTGTTCACCTTATACAAAGTTGACTATTACAATCAATGTACTAATTTCACTGGGAAAAATGGTTCCTCTCTTTTGTAGAATATGGCTATTTTATTGCATTCCACAGAATATCCTGTGTTGTTTGTTGAAATTATTATTTCTACAGCATTGTCTTTAGAAATAGTATTTTTTCAAATAACTGAAACCACTTTCTATATTGATGTGCTCCCGTACCTTACTTTCAAACACCCCAGAATTAAAACTCACAGTTTATGGTGAGATATTTTGCCTGTCCTTTTATTCCTTTAATGGTATGTACTGTCTCAGTCTCTTGGAGCTGCTATAACAAAATCCTGTAGGCTAGGTGGCTTATAAAAAGCCCTGTATTGCTCATACTTCTGGAGGCTGAGAAGTCCAAGATTAAGGGACCAGCAGATTCGGTTTTAATAAGGGCCTGCTCCTCATAGATGGCACATTCTGTGTTCTGACATTGCAGAAGAGCAAAAGGGGCCAACATGCTCTCTTGGACCTCTTTTATAAGAGCACTAATCTCATTCGTGAGGTCTCTGCCTCCATGATATAATCACCTCTCAAAGGCCTCACCTCCTATTAGTATCATCTTGCAAGTTAAGATTTTAGGCATGGTGGTGGGTGCCTGTAGTGCCAGCTACTCGGGAGGCTGAAGCAGGAAAATCGCTTGAAACTCTGAGGCAGCAGAGGTTGCAGTGAGCCCAGACAGTACCACTGCACTGCAGACTGGGCGACAGAGCAAGACTCTGTCTCAAAAAAAAAAAAAAAAAAAAAAAAAAAAGATTTAGAACATATAAATTTGAAGGGAACACTAACAATTAAGATCATAAAACATACTGAAATTTAAAAATATACAAGTGCTTACATAGAAGATAAAATTTAAAAATTCAACAGCTATGGTGTTTTCCTTTGTAGGTTTATTTTAAGCCTCTCCCTTTTTCCTCACCGTACCCTCACATACACTTACCATTTTATATAACTCTTGCCATTTTTTCCTAGTCACCTGGGTTTTGTTACAAAGAAAATTGCTGTTTTCCATGTAACACATAATGAATAGTGGCTCACTGTAATAAAATACAAAGATATTATTATTTGTTTTTATATATTGTTAGTTATTTTCACATATATAGTTATATTCCCTTATCCTTCTATTTACATCTTTCCAGTGATGCCAAAAAAAGAGACAGCAGCAGTATCTAATATGTGGTTTTGCTTGCTATCTAAAATCCAGCCAATACTAAAATGTATTATTTATATTTGCTTATAAGAGTGGAGAAAAAATTTGTATCATATTTGTAAAATCTCTGTTTAAGTACCCAGAGGCCATTTGAGTTTAACTCCCAGAGGATGTTGGAGTTAACTCCTATACTACAATATTGATCTAGTAACTGGATTAATTATCTAGATTTGTGACACACAAACACCCCGCCCCCCCCCCCCCCC
>NW_016813148.1:64125-69338 GCF_001698545.2 Rhinopithecus bieti
ANAGAGAGAGAGAGAGAGAGAGAGAGAGAGAGAGAGAGAGAGAGAGACAGAGACAGAGAGAGAGAGTGGGGTGGTGGAGGGGAAGAGAGGATAGATACTGAGTTGCTACCCATTGTTTTAGGTTTCAGTGTTTAATATAGGAAAACATGAAGAACAAATGTGCTAGATTTGAAGAAAGCAATCAGTGTGTTCCAGAGGGAATACAGGAAATACTGCTTGAAACAAAATATCTTAGCGATCAAGCAGAAATTGGAACAGAGATTCATATTTTATAGAGAACTTCTTGTGTCTGTAATGTTTGCAAATGAACCCCAAAACATGACTTATTGTGTATTTTTAAGCATCTTTTATAACCATCTCTATTTACATTTTACTACTTACTGGACTAATAATATTACAATATTCATACAACAATATTGTCTGTGCTTTCCTGGACCAAATAGTGGCCTTAATAAATGATGTCAAGACTTGAGCCTTGTTTGGTAGTACAGACATTATTATATGTAGGCTATGATGCCTACTTTGTTTCCAGTTTAATAAGGAAGTGGCTTTATTGATAAAGGCTAAAAACAATGAGTTTCCTTTATTTGAAGTCACCCTGTGGGTGTGTGGTCAGTAGAAAAGTCTAACTCTAAAGAAATGATTTCATTGAATTCGAATGTGGCATTCTGCTGCAATTCTAGTGGGACAGTTGTAAATTTTGTGATTACTTTTTTTGACTTATGATAGATGATTCATAATTTTTAACCTCGGACCAAATAATGTAGCCAAAATATTACTAATTATGTTTTCCAATATACTGAGTACTAACCCTTATACATACCCAGTTCCCCACCCCAATTATACTGTTCTTTAAGTCAGAGAAACTTGCTTTTCACTGGAAGGAATAATGGAATAACACAATTAGTATGTACAGAATATTCAATTTTCCATTTGTGCATTATTTAATTTACAACCCAACATCAGAAATCATGACATTTTTCTCATTGGCGATGCAGTAATTTAATTTTTTGTCAATAGTATCAATTTGTCTTTACTAAGATCATTTTGCTATGCTATTCACATGGGACAAAAGAGAAAAAAATAACATTAATCATTTATTTTGTAAGTTTCATATTCTGTGAATATTGTGTGTTCATTTGGACATAAAATAACTGATTTCATGTCATTATAAAATTTTAAACATTGAACAAGAATTATTTTCATTCTTTGAATTCTGCAGCTTTTGTTGAAATTGATGGACTGACAGTCTAAATACAGTATTTGTTACAAGCTTTGTGACATATTTTCTGTTTGATATTAGAGAATTACTTTAATATTTTGAAATTATTTCCTTCCACACCAAAAAGAAGATGGTGTCATTAATCTCTATGGCCTCTTTTACCATAACCACTATGTTTATGTAACATACATTTGCTACTCATTTTTCAGCTGCTAATCAAGTTCTAAAAAGCTTTGAATAATTTGTACAATGATTTGTTGCAGTTTTTTCTCCCATATGAATAAGTTTTCCTCTCTAAAGTCCTACATATTTGTGAGAATGTGAGGGAAACAATCATTTGAATGTTTCCACAAGATCTGCTGTTTCCTTTGATCATTTCAGAAATGCTCTTAGAAATAAATCTATTACATTTTAGAAATAGAAATTTAAAAGTGGGAAATAAAGTTAGGAGTGTGCAATTAGTTAACAACATGAAACCCTCTGGGCAATAGGTCTATAACAATGTTTGAGTTCCCTTTCTGAGGGTTTTTTTTTTTTTTTTTTTTTTTAGTATCTGACACATGTACAGACAAAGACAGACAGAAGATAAAATAGTTATAATAGCATAGCAGAAGGACTCTGGACTTGTGCCTTGAAAATGTTCTTAACTTCTGTACTGAAATATTTTTATTAGATCAGGGATTTACTTAAGGCTTTGAAAAGTACATTTCCTGGCAATATCTAAAAATACATAAAATGCATTTCTCATATTTCTCTTGAATTTATCCAAATGTTCTTAATTTTCTACTCTCTGCAGAGATTTGGTTTAAAATATGGTTAGAATTCAACAACTAAACTAAAGTTGTATGTGGTTAAACTCTATTCTTCTTTATTATTATGTGTTGTCATATGGATCACAAGTTTAATGGATTTTGAGCAACATACCCTCTATGGCTTAGAACCAATTGTCTCCTCAACAGGAAACAGAACCATGTGACTGGGAACATCATTTTCACTTTTAGGTAGTGTGTATTAGTATGAACATATTAATTAAAAGACCTGTTAGATCCCCCAAGTGTGCGACTTACTAACTCTGCAACCTGGAGGAAGTTACTTTTCTGTCTATAATATGGAGATAACAACAGGGTCCAACTCGGAAGATTGTGGTAAACATTACACGGCATCATTAAAGCTGTTAGAGCACTGTCTGTCACATCACAAACACTATGTACCTATTTGCTATTACAATTAAGCAATAACCTAGGTGGTTCCAAGAGTCTAAACAGGAAAATCGTAGTCTATTAGGTATAATAGGTGCATAAAGGGCATAAATGTAGAGGCACATTTGAAAGAGTAGAGATTACCTAAACATTGTAGTTAGCTGGCAAACAAAAAGAAAGAGTCAAGTCTTGTTGAGATGTTTTCTTTTAAAAAAGCATTTAGTGCCCAAGCAATCTTCTGGTACCTAGTTTAATGGAACCTGGGGGTTGAGAGCAGGCAGGCTCCTTTAGGGAGAAATTTGTCAGTGTAAACCATAATGCCCATGAGCCCTTTAACTTATCTTTGCTTATCAAGCTCTCCCATTCCCTGCCCAGCAGTTCTGAAATGTCCCATTCTTTTCCAGTCCTTTAACCAACACACTCAAATTCACTCCTTTAATATGAGTTCTATACCACTTCATACTTCACTGAAAAAAGTAAGATGACGATATTGAAACTTTACAGCAGCTATACAAAGTAACCCCTTTCCTCAGCTGCCGCGAAGGTGCTCGGTTCTTCCGAGGAAGCTAAGGCCGCGTTGGAGTGAGGCCCTCACTTCTTCCAGCGACTAGCACCGCATCCGGCAGCGACAGCCCCACACTACTCGGCCCTCATTCTGCACGACGATGAGGTGACCGTTACCGAGGATAAGATCAATGCCCTCATTAAAGCAGCCGGTGTGAATGTTGAACCTTTTTGGCCTGGCTTGTTTGCAAAGGCCCTGGCCAATGTCAACATTGGGAGCCTCATCTGCAACGTAGGGGCTGGTGGACCTGCTCCAGCAGCTGGTGCTGCACCAGCAGGAGGTCCTGCCCCCTCCACTGCTGCTGCTCCAGCTGAGGAGAAGAAAGTGGAAGCAAAGAAAGAAGAATTCGAGGAGTCTGATGATGACACGGGCTTTGGTCTTTTTGACTAAATCTCTTTTATAATGTGCTCAATAAAAAGCTGAACTTTAAAAAAAAAAAAAAAGTAACACAAAATCATGTTACTCTGTTCTTACCTATCCTCACTCCTTCCTGCCTGCTGTCAACATAACTTTTATACATCCTCTCCACAGTCAGCTCATCTGGGCCATGCTCCACAATATGCTCTCATCTTCTTTGTTTGAGAAAATGTTCCCATTGGACTAGATCTTAATTTTACAACTAGCTACAAATATAAAATCATCGCCCCTAATGTATACTTTGATAACATTTTTCATTTCAGAATAGCTTTATATTCATAAAACAATTGTGATGATACTAGAACATTCCTGTATAGCCTATACCCAGTTTCCTCTACAATTAACATCTTCCATTAAGATGATAGATTTGTCACTATTAATGGACTAAAATTAATACTTTATTTTTAACTAAAGTCCATATTTTAATCAGATGGATGTACCAGAATATAAGTAAACATGTCTCTGTTGCTGAGAATGTAGGTTGTTTCTAAGTTGCACATTTTATGAAAATAGTTTATGAAGGGATTAGAAAATAGGAAACTTTAAATTCAGTCATGCTGTTTTAACATTTTAGTTCCAAATCTATAGATTAATCTTCATCACAACACGTTTGATATTATTGCTTTCAGAACTTCATTCTAACCATCTCCCGCTTTGTGGACAGCAGCATGCCTACATGGCTAACAAGGAAGGCCTACATGTCATAAATTTATTCCATCTTTATTTTGTTTCAGTGGAAAGCTACAATTCTTTAACTGCTTGGCTGATTGTTGTCCAGATGTCTTCTTTACCCTGTCATATCATCTTCTATTAACATGGTCTTTAGCATTATTCCTCCTTCAGTTTAAGTCTTCTTTTAAATTCTGTAATACAAAATAAACTCAAGCTGTGCTTGTGAAGTCTGTCCATACAACCATATCCTTCCATTACAAACCAGGAAATTTTGGTTGAGCCACAGGTCCATGCTACTTAATGTGGAAAATTTGCACCCTAAGAGATAACTGTTCCCTTTCTGCTTTCTTCCTCATGTGTTCAAAACATCATGCAAATTGGTAGAAGATTGTAATATTTGGGGATGTGAACTTGTGCGTGTTTTTTTAATTTTGTTGAACACCACTCCCCCCTTTTCTCCTTCTTCTACTTTTTATTCCTCTTCCTCTTTTTCTTCACTTCCTTCTCTTTCTTCTTTTCTCCCTATCTATCTAGTTTGGGCTAATTAGATTTGTTCGATATTAAAGAGTAAAAGATAAAAAGATCCCCTACCATCGATTTTTAAAAGTTTTTATGACAGCTAAACAACAACAACAACAACAAAAAGGCAGCAGAACCTCTGCAGACGCAACATCTCTGTCTCACAGCTTTGAAGAGAGCAGTGGATCTCCCAACACGGAGGTTGAGATCTGAGAACGGACAGACTGCCTGCTCAAGTGGGTCCCTGACCCCTGAGTAGCCTAACTGGGAGACATCCCCACTAGGGGCAGTCTGACACCCCACACCTCACAGGGTGGAGTACACCCCTGAGAGGAAGCTTCCAAAGTAAGAATCAGACAGGTACCCTCGCTGTTCAGCAACATTCTATCTTCTGCAACCTCTGCTGCTGATACCCAGGCAAACAGGGACTGGAGTGGACCTCAAGCAATCTCCAACAGACCTACAGCTGAGGGGCCTGACTGTCAGAAGGAAAACTATCAAACAGGAAGGACACCTATACCAAAACCCCATCAGTACATCACCATCTTCAAAGACCAGAGACAGATAAAACCACAAAGATGGGGAAAAAGCAGGGCAGAAAAGCTGGAAATTCAAAAAA
>NW_016813148.1:72992-74958 GCF_001698545.2 Rhinopithecus bieti
TCAAGTGGAGAAAAAATACAATTAAAAATGCTAAAGCAAAAAATGGTGGTAAGCAAAAAGCTGTAAAGCCAATACTAAGAGTTTTTTTTTAAAAAGCAGAATAAATGACTAAACATAAAGTTCAACCAAATAGTAAAAATATGGTTGACATTAGAATAAATAGAGAAGATGAAAGAAAAAAAGAAAAGAAAAAAAAAGTTTTATGTTACCTAAAATCAGTCTCTAGCAGGTAAGTTTTAGAATTTTATTATTAAACAGAACATTATATTGTGAATAAACAATATTAGAAGAAATACTGTTTCTGTGGTCGTGAAAATTAAGTTCTTTTTTATTAATTTTAAAAGATTAACATCAATTTAGTAATTAAATGTGCACCATATTTGTCCTGTTCTTTTTTTTTAACTTTTTAATCTAGATATACTTCCCAGGAATATTATGTGATCCAAGCAGGGGTCTGCAAACTATGGCCTGTAAACCAAATCCTGCCCTTGGCCCTGTTTTTATACAGCCCCAAGATAAGACCAATGTTTACATTTTAAAAAATTTCTTAAAAGATATGTGGCAGAGATTGTCCATTGCTAGCAAAATCTAAATATTGACTATGTGGCTCTTCAAAAAAAGTTTGTAAGTATACCAACCATCTCTAGGATAAATGTAACATTTTCTTTCCACATATTTTGACAGCATATTTCCTTGCTTGTCTCTTAAAAACGCCACCCAATTATCAATAAGTAAACTTGACAATACATGACTAATTGCAAAATAGCAAAACTGTAAATTGAGTTTAGCATGTCAAGATTTGAAAGAATATAAACTACTTTCTGCTTTACTTGTGTAACTACTTAATTTTTATGTTTGTGTTTCCTTCTAAAATGGGGCCATGGGTTAAGATTAAGCTAATTATAACCTGTAATTTTAAATTAAAATTTCAGTTTGAAAAAAAGTTAAATACACAGGAAAGGCCAAAAATAAAAAAGAAGACCAATGTACCAATTATTGTATTTTGTAACTTAATACATTCTCATATTAATTTTAAGTATATTTTAAATAAAAGTTTAATTTTATCCAGCTTCCTGGGTCATGTCCAGCGCATCAAGCACTGGCAGCACTAACACACCTTTACACTATGGCCTTGGTTTTTTCCTATTTTACATTTTATACACACTCAAATATATAACTATATTTTGATATCTGGTATGTTTATGTGTGGTTAAATTTACTGGTATGTTTATGTGTGGTTAAATTTACTAAAATGGTATCATACTGTAAGAGTTTCTACAAAAATACAGTATAAACATTTTTGAAAATGTCACTTTCTATAAAGTGACTCACTAAAATAGCCATAAGAAAACCAGAATGCGGTAGACCATTCATAACCTATACAACTTTGTAACCAGCAGAATAAAACAATGAAATGACAACAACGAAAATTCTCAAAACTATAGCACTAATTTCAAAGGCATTAAATTTCCTTTACATAAAAAGACTCTAGAAAACTCATAACATACTTAAAAATAATAAAGATAATTTGATAGTAGGAACTACAAGGAAGGATTCAGTATGCTAAATTATGCAGACAACAATAAACACACAAGTATTATTAAGCATTTTGTATCAATGACTTCCAAGAAAAAACAAGTGAGTTAAAATACAAAAATATACAGCACAAGTGTTCTCAAAACTATTGTTCTCAAAATTCCCCACACTCTAAAGTTACTGAGTGTTCCGAAGAGCTTTTATTTATGCAGAATAATTAACCAGTTCACTATAATAATCTAAATCTCTGTCAGGAATGAACTTTCATTCACAATGGCTTCAAAGAGAATAAAATACCTAGGAATCCAACTTACAAGGGATGTCAAGGACCTCTTCAAGGAGAACTACAAACCACTGCTCAGTGAAATCAAAGAGGACACAAACAAATGGAAGAACATACCATGCTCATGGATAGGAAGAATCAATATCG
>NW_016813148.1:76469-85192 GCF_001698545.2 Rhinopithecus bieti
GGAGGGATTGCATTGGGGAGTTATACATGATATAAATGATGAATTGATGGGTGCTGACGAGTTGATGGGTGCAGCACACCAATATGGCACAAATATACATATGTAACAAACCTGCACGTTATGCACATGTACCCTAGAACTTAAAGTATAATAAAAAAAAAGTGATAGTAACACTCTCATATATAAACATAAAATTTTATGAAATAATATTTTTCAAACAAAAAGTAAGAATAGTAACAGTGTCTTACATTTTTATAAATCTTTGTAATGTTGTGTTTAATGAAAATCCATTGGATGTTTATACCTGTTTCTGTTTTCAGTCTGTCACAAAATTACACACCACATAGCCTCTGAAAAACTCTTCTGTATTTTCTGAGAATATGAAAATTAAAGAAGTAAATAATATATTGATTTGATTAATTAAGATAATAATTTTAACCTGTGGACTTGCGGGAAGGCTCTTGAGAACCCCAGGGGTTTTCCATGACCCACTTCAGAGAACCACTGGTGAATTCACATCATGTTCGGTGCTGTGTACCTCTGTATCTTGTATATGCAGATACTATTACTTGGTGGTGGAAAATATTGGGCTGACAAAAAATATGCATAAACTAATACTGCTTTCCTATTATACTGACATCATTCTTATGCTTACTAATTGGATATAAGCTAATTCACATTACAGAATCACAGTTGTGATAAAATAGAGTGCATATTTAACCATTTTGCATGCTTATACATTTTTTAAAATTAACATAAAGACTTCTTGCACTTAAAAATTCTGAAACTTGCTGTTTTCACTCAATATCATACTTTGAGATTTATTCAGGTTCACACATAAACTTAGTTTATTATTTATCTGCTACAAAGTATTATCTCACATGATTATACCATATTTTGTCTTCAGAAGTAATAGGTTGTTCACAAATATTTACTTTTATTAACAATCCAGAGTTTCAAAATCATTCTCAGTTCCCCTTGTAAAAATGTAGGTAAACTGAGAATGATTTTGAAACTCTGGATTGTTGATAAAAGTCAACACTTCTCAGTTCTCCTTGTAAAAATGTAGGTTCACGCCTGTAATCCCAGCACTTTGGGAGACCAAGACGGGCAGGCCATAAGGTCAGGAGTTCAAGATCAGCCTGGCCAACATGACACATGGTGAAATCCCATCTCTACTAAAAATACAAAAATCAGCTGGGCGTGGCCATGCATCTGTAATCCCAGCTACTTGGGAAGCTGAGGCAGGAGAATAGCTTGAACCCGGGAAGCAGAGATTGCAGTGAGCCAAGATCACACCACTGCACTCCAGCCTAGGCAACAGAACAAGACTCTGACTCAAAAAAAGAAAAAAAATGTACATGCATACCTGGCAGTGATATTGCTGGGTAATTACTAATAAAAAATTTACATATTTCTGAGTATTAAAAAATTGTTTTAAGGTTGTACCAATTTACAACTTCACTATATACGTGTGTGTGTGTATTTTAAAGACTTGCTCAGCAGGATGCAACTAGGATAGACTTTAGTATTTGGTAATTTAAGGAGTGAGTCGTGTCTTAAGTTTTAATTTACCCATAAATAATTGCAAATGACTGACTCTTTTGTTATAGACTTAATATGTTTCCTCTTCAGTGAACTATCTGTTCGTCGCTTTTGTTTAATTTGTATATGATTTGTTGTTTATTCTTGATTTTGTAGATTAATATGCTAGATAACAATAGTTTATCATATTATTGTTTTCATACTAATACTTCGTTGCTTGAATTTAACAATGACAAATTTTTTGTAATTTTGATGTCAAAAGTAGCAATATATATATCCCCTATTATTTGTATTAGACATAAATAAACATAACTAAAAGGATATCCATTTCCCACTAGAAAATCCCACCTATCTATTTTAGCAGGCCTCAGCTCTCTTTTAAACTCCCAGGCATTTAGTCTATGTGACTATGCATAACCCAGAATTTGTTTCTGACACACCTAATGGTCCATGATCATAACTGAGTTATTATTATTTCTCAAGCCTTACAGAATGGTGTTGTTGACAATCTTTCTGTATATTCTGATCTTGGAAATTTGGCTTAGGAATAAAGAAATCTTTACACTGTAGGTAGCATGTAGATATCTTCAAGGGACTGAAGATGATAAAAAATAGAAAGAACTAGCTATAGCCTTATTTTTACCTTCAATTTCTGACATAAATCTATCAATGTTTAATATAGCCCCAGTTATTTGCTCAGTTTGAACAGGTTACAAATTTCACAGATTCTTTTATTTATAAGGGAGAAATAATTGAGGCAGATTAATTGAAAATAAATGTGTTATTTCTGTTTAAAGTAGCATATGTCCATTATAAAGTTTAAATAAGAGGAAAGAAAACACAATTATTTTATAGTAATTATTAGCATATAGAAGTATTTTAAAATCTTTTTAAAAGATCAATTGTTTTCTAAAAGCATATATTCAAATTTGTATCCTACCATTTTCTACTTAGCATTGTAGAATAAGAATTTAACATTATCTTACTTTCTCTGTATACATATAATTTTAATTACATCATAATTGTGCTGTTATCAAAATGAATTATAATGTGGTTGACAGAAAGACTCTAGAAACAGGCATTGTAAAGATTCTTTAATAACAAAAGATGCAGAGCCTAGGTATTTGGACATAGTGCAGGTGCTGAAACAGCGTATTCCCAGATAATGTTGCAGCTTCCAACTTCACACAAGGTGCCCATGGAAACCTGAAAGTATGACTGATGCTAGTCAAAGTGAAGATTCTTCTAGGCATGACATGTTCTCTTTAATATTTCAACAGGGCTCCCTGACTGGTCCAGACACGCAATGCTGCTTGCTCATAAGGCGCACATATCCAATGTTGAACAATCCTGGTACCCCTATGAATGTTTAGTGTGAGATATGGTGATGTTAAAGATTATTTCCAAGGATTTTCCGTTCACAGGCCCATGTCTGAGGTGCCTGAGGTCACCTCCGCGATAATACCATGATAAGTGGATGTAATATTGCATACTTAACTATTCTTCTACTATTTGCTATTTAGGTTATTTTCAATTTTCTCTACTATAGGTAGTAAAGCAGGAAACAATTTGGGCTAAAGCCATTTTCTCTATTTTCGAAATGTCCTTAGTTTAATGAGGGAGCAGGTTCTTGACTCTGAATTGATTGTGGATAAGTATTTTCCAGAATAATAACTTTAATTAACAATGATGCTTTTGGCTAGCAAATCCAGACCTTGGGTCTTTACATGATCTTTCTTAGTCTCTCCATATATGATTTCATACATTTTCATTCTGTTGTAAGCAGATGCTTTGTTGCATTTCCAACCAGGAAGGAGAGGAGTCTTATATCATGCTCCAAAAACATCTTTAGTTAGAACAATTTTTCTAGGATAACCAGTGATTTCTAGTTATGACTCTGACTAATTACCTTATGTATCATAAGATAAATGACTAAATTCACTTTGGAGGCAAGTTTTCTTTTTTGCTTGGGTCATAATGGAGAACATTTTATTTCATTAGACTGACCGAGGCCTAGGGAGATCTGTTCTATACAAATATATGTCTAGTTAAACATATATGTTACTTACATAGTTATTATTTGACTAGCAGTTTACTATATGCATGACATGTTTACAGGTACACGTTTTATTCTAACATTGTAACATCTTTACAAATATTCTAACACTGAGTTTGCCCTAGATTCATGTATTTTAAAATAGTCTCTCTTCTGACTATAATATTTAAAACAAATAAATTGAGCTAAATAAGATAAATTGAACTAAATATAATTGTCAATCATAAATATATATTTTTTTCATAAGATCAGTTAGGATATAGAAATTAGTTACTCATTACTTTAATACATGATACCTGTTAGTTGTGAATTTTTCTCTGCATCACACATCACGTCTGAACAACTCAGTCTGGGAAGATGTTATATCAGTTAAGCAGGGGTCACCATAGGCACCACTCTCTTCATGGACTTTTAATTCTGTTTTCACATTTCTAATACAATTAAATATTACTTACCTATCCCTTCTGAATAAAAATGGTCAAATGACATGTGTTTAGATAATTCAAAGCAAAACTCAAAACTAATTCCAGTTATGTGATTATGTTTACAAATACTATTTACATTTATATTTATTTTTTTAGATTTCTTTAAAAATTTACATGAAATTTAGAAATTTATAATTCTACAATTGTACTCAATTTCCACATTCGTTAATTATGGGCTATAGAGTAAAATCTGGAATATACATTATTGCTAATTGTAAATTGAAGGTATTAATGTTTATCTGTTGAATAACCTCCAGCATTGAACACACAATCTGGTAGATAAAGTCAAAAAAAAAAAAAAAAAAAAAAAAGGAAGAACATGGAATTGCCTTGCTGTTGAATCTATGATGTAGTATCATTTGAAACATATATAAATGGCTTCTTAGTACTTAATACTATCACCCTGACTTCAGTAGACAAATGAAAGTTAAATTAATTAAGAAATTCATTCTGCTTACGGACGTTCTGTTTCTTTTATGTGTTTAGCAACAACAGTTGCACATATGCCAGACAAGTCTGGGTGTCAAAGAAGTCAAAATTCATATCTTTCTACTTGCTCAAATATTTCTGCAAATAAATTCACGCCATCTGTTTTCCAGGCTCACAGATAAGCTATAATGTTTATAATGGAGTCTGAATATATATTCCAGCAATAAAAGATTGGCCTGAGCAAACTTTAAGAGCAAATGAACATCAATTTAATGATCGTTTTAGTGCTAATTGCTATTGTGCTTTCAGAACCTGAATTCATCTCAAGGGTAATGTTTTCCTCCTATTACAGTCATTTATTTCTCAACTAGCAGCTTTTAATCTCGACACATCCAATTTTTAACATGTCATCTAAAAAAGTACATTTTAAGAAAGTACATTATATGTCACTTTTCTGCCTTAAGGAGAACAGATGTTATTATTAAAACACAACTGTTTTCACCCATTTCTACTTGCTGCTTTAAAGGTTCACATTTCCACACACTGTTGACCAGCCTCATTCTGTAATTTGAAGGAGATCAGCGTGGATGTAATCATAAGCGAAGTGGAGAAATTCACTGTTAGCTGACACAGAGAAATTTCTACCCTCAGCATTAGCTAGGTAATATACTGGCTGTGGAGGGCAATGGATGTGGAGATACGTGAAAGCAATCAGCTGGCTTTCATTCAGTGAGATGGAAGAGCCTGTCAAAGACACCAACAACTAATCAGCTGCCGACACTGATTGATGCTTTTGCCTGCATTCAAATCTATCATAGTGACCAAGTAATGTCTATCGTTTACCCAGTGGATGGATAAATTGGAGCTAATATATGGTTTCTAAGCAAATAGATCATTAATTCTGCTTAATATGTGGGGGCTAAAGCTTAAATCTTCTCCCAAATTGTAACCTTTCCCTTAAGACAGAGAGAAAAAGAAAGCAAGTTATGGCTGACTAGACAATAATGACATTTTTTGCAGGTAACAAATTTGCTGTGTTAGATTTTATTTTAGCAAGCACTTTGCAATTGTCAGCTGGTATTAAATCTATTAGAAAATTTATTAACATGTTAATTAAAATGGCTGAAGAAAAGAATTGATGGACTAAAAGAGGCAGTGGATTTTCTGTTACATTGCTTCCTGGGATAGAAATTATTTCTCCATGTGATTTTATGCTGTTTTCTTTTCATAGATTATTTTAAAATTTGTACACATCAAGTTAATTGCATTTTACTATTACTTGGCTTCTAATTAATTGCAGGGCATGCCAAAGAATGACTTCATCATGACTTACAAATCCAATACTCTTCGCCAATCAATGTTAAAGAACTATGGTTTGAAACATGTATTGTCAAGTGATAATTTGAGGTATAATTTTTTAAAAGACCAAGGTCTTTATTAAAGTAAATCATAAATGACTAACTAGGACAGGAAAAATGAGGTTCACTTTCAAGAATGCCATGGAACAACTTAGACTAGTTTGCTAATCATCAACTTTTGGGAGGCCAGGGGCAATGACTCATTTCTGTAATCCCAGAACTTTGGGAGGGCGAGGCAGGAAGATTGCTTGAGCTCAGGAGTTTGAGACCAACCTGAGCAACATAGTGAGACCACATATCTATAAAAAAGTTTAAAAAAAAACTACCCAGTTGTGGTGATGCACACCTGTAGTTCTGGCTACTTGGGAGACTGAAGCAGGAGGATCACTGGAGTCCAGGAGGTTGAGGCTGCAATGAGCCAAGATTGTGTGACTGCTAGATCCTGCCTGAAGGAAAATAAAATAAAATAAAATAAAATAAATGTGGGGGGTTATTCTGTGTGAATAAAATAATTTATTCTAAAACATTGAGAAGTCTCTGTAGAATGAATAATTTTAAATGATAAAAGAAAAACTCAAGTGAATTTATATTATGTTAATAAATAGAATATCTGAAATTACTTTGGGTCATTCATCTGTGATTAAATTACATATTAATTTATATTTTAAATTTCATGTGTTAGATTTTATAAATAATTTATATAAAGCAAATCTAACAGATAAATTTTAGTAGACTTAGTTCAGATAAGATAAACTGGTTTTACCAAAATTTGCAAAGTACATAAATAGGATTGCCAAATAAACTTACATAAAAGTGAGGAGCTGTATGTCTTTAATAAACACATAGGAATAAAAAATAAAGCTGGCTATGGGCAATAAACTTAATACACAATGGATTAAATTTCTCTACTTGGCTATACCCTTTACATCATATTCAAGCTATCCAAAATGGAATTACTAAAATTATCTGAGTGCTTATGTCACTGCATCACCCTATTATCTAAATGGTTATTACAGAGTAAAAAAAAAAATTCAATTCTGTAAAAATGGCAGGATGAGATAACTTTAATAAAAGCAATCATCCAACTACTCAATGGCAAATCTCGGAGCTTTATTAAAAGGCAAGAACAAAGGCAAACTTCCATATCCAAGTATTAAGAATTGTGTCTGGATGATGGGAATGCGCAATGTTTTCCTCTTTTCTATTTTCTATATTCTTCAAACTTTATATGGATATTTGTTTGGTTTAATAATAGAGAAAATAATATGCTAGAGAGAGACTCTCATACACACACAGAAAGGGAGAAATAATTTTATAAGTTAAATCTCTTGTCATTTTTCTTTACATTTTACCTTAAAGGTATCATTTTGTTATGACATATTAGGATAATGCATGTAACATGTTTCAAACAGTGTCTGAAACATTTTGCATGTGCAATAAATGATAGGTTAATATAATAATAATAGTGGCAATTTATTTACTATTATAAAGTAATATGTTATTCCTCATAATGTCTCTATAAAACATTCTAGGCAGGAGTTATTATTTTTGTGTTCCAAAATAAGAAAAGAAGAGATCTTATAGTTATGTGTTGCTTAAAGTGACACTTCAGTTAATATCAAGAATTGATGAGACTTAACTGAAGTTTGTAAGTTTATGGTAGGTTTGTTTTTAGCATCCTGTAACTGTGGCTTTGCTAAGCCACTGAGAACCTTTCTGGCACAAAGTGGGGACAGTTACCAGCAAAGACCCAGGAATATGAGTTTACATATCTTCTCAAGAAGCAATGTTGGAGGCAATACACTTTGTTTTGGCTATCGATCCTTAGGTACCACTCACTGCTTATACTGCCGCCTCCTCCTGCCATTTCCATTCCCTAATTTTTACTTCAGTAGTTCTTCCCCAGTCCATTTTCTCCTTTCTCTGCACAGTCACTGGGACCTATTACTAAATGTCTTCCTTACAAAACACCCTGGACCCAGGCAGGGGACTTCATGGTAATGGCTGGGAAATAGTTGTACATTAGAAGTTACATCTACAAAGTCAAGCCAAGTGCAATTCCGGAGCATTCACTGTTTCCTTTTCCCAGAGAAAAAGCAAGATCTGTAAATTTAATTCTGCCTGGCTATTCAATCAGATTCAGCTTTTTCTTTAAATTTCTTTTCTTTGTTTGTACAAGATCCTCTGCTTCTCTCATATTTACTTCCCATTTTCTGGCATGGTGCTGAGAGCATGCCATAAATTTAATATATTTTACATAAATACATGCATATTTGAATAAGTATTAGGCATTGTGCAACTAAAAAACATGTTCGTCTCAATTTCTGTTCATCACAAAGAGCAACAAAACTGAAAGAGGAAGGAATGGTGAGTTGAATGTGGTCCTTGACTTATTCTGGCACTAAAGAGCCCTAACAAAGGTTGTTAACCTTTAATCCTGCCCAACAAAATTATCTTTGCCAAATGATTATTTTAGAAGCCAAGTGGCAGGTGTATTGCTGCTAGCTCACTGATCCTGTAGGGAAACCCATTATCCCACAGCTGGCTTTGAGACTTGTACCAGAGATTAAATTGCTTGGTTAGAGGGGAAAATCAATTGCTATTTTTAAAGAAACTTCAAAAAATGCTTGCAATCTACAATCTAATCAAAATCTAAAAGCCCCTTGTAGATTAGTTTTATTGGCTTGTTTTATACTGCAGGACTGATGACAGTTCTCATAGAACCCGAACTGCCTCATTTCTTCCTACCACAGCACTGGTTTTTCTGATAGTCACTAGGAAGAAATGAGTCCTTGAGAAATTGTTCATTTTGGGGATATTTTGCCCTTTTGCTGATTTTTTAATGCAGTC
>NW_016813148.1:85606-93564 GCF_001698545.2 Rhinopithecus bieti
TATAAATATTATAAATATATATCATATATTACATATAAATTATAGCATATACTATACATTAACTATATTTTATATGATATAGATAGAAACATATATAATGGCTACATTTCCAAATGAAGTATTTAATACTTAATTTTAACTCACAAAACAGAAGCTACCTCCTCATACTCCTACACACAGACTCATATGAGTGTGCATGCTATGGCAGCCAGACTATTTATATTCATTTTCTATATATCCCTCAATATTTTTATAGTAAGTGGATTATATTCCTAGTACATAACATTTTAGAAGTGAGGTTGTTTCCTTTTGTGTTAGTGGAAATGTGTTTTTTTATAACCTTCAAGCCATTTTAAAACAACTCCTTTTTAAGTCAGGGCAGTATTCAGAGTGTTTGCACATCCATTACTGACCAGAGACAGATTTAATTTAGATACTTTTAAAGTTGAGAGAATGAGAACTTTCTTCTTCTGCATTTCAGCATCAGCACTTCATATCCAATTGATTGAATTATAAACGACTGAAGGAAGTACAAGCATTGAGAACATCTATTTGAAATGTAAATATCTTTCTTTGAAATGCCTTCTTCCCCTGACAGACACAAACTTCAAACAAAGCTATATGCATTTCCTGCAGTGGGAGGATATTTTAAATATTACCAAGTCATGACTGTTATTAGTTAAATTATAGTTTCCAAATCACAAGATTCTGGAGGTGAGCAAGAGAAAACAACTGACACATGTGAGGAGAAAATTATAGGGTGATGGTTTTGTACAGTGGCCAAAAAATGTAAGAACTTGTTCTGGTCTAATAGTTTTTGGCAAATATAGAATATTTGTGAGGTTCTAGGTTCTATTTAGAATTTTTCATTGCTTCTTATTACTTATTTAACAATTGAATTCCTTTAGCAGAAAACCTGAATAAATAAACTCTCCCAGTTCCTGTGATACAAGAACAAAAGCTGTGTCAAAATAGTGAATTTAAGTGAATAGGACTGTCCCATATATTACCTTAATTTTTTACTAACTTAGAAATTCTTGAAACAGAGGCAAATTTTGTTTTGATGTTGTCCCTCACTGTAGTTTTACCTCACACATTTCCTCTCTGTTACTCCTGGTTACTCAACATACTGATAATGATGTTTCTATTAACAAGGTAAAATGAATGACATTAGACTACTGTCATTGATTGATAGCCTAGCACATCTTGCTACAACTCTTTTCCCCTTAGTCTTTGGGACAATCAATTGAATTTTACATTATTCTATCTGTTTTACAGCTTAAAAAATTAGAGTTTAGGGAAATTAAATAAAGTTCCTATAGCCAAATAAGACTAAATAAGTTATCAATTAACTCTAAACTTTTCTACATCTGGAATCGGTTTTTTTAACAAAAATATGCTTATTTATGCATTTATTCAGCTAACTTTTAATTAATGATTAATACCTGGATTGGTCTATGCTATGCTTGAGCAATTCAACAGTGAGCAAAACAGGCCCCAAGGAGCCTTAAAGCTTGATTGAATTCATTATCTTTCCCATCAGCATTTTTATTTTCACAAGATTTCTTAGGCTACAATTCTAATCCAATATATTGTATCTGAAGAATAAAATTTTAGACTCTGTGGGATGTAACAGAAATGTTTGTGAATATTTTGATTATTGTTTGTTTGTGAGATATAAATTCAAATCCAGAGGTCATTATTTATTCTGTCCATTGATCAAAATCATTCTTGCTGAATTGGTTCAACAATGTAAAGAGAATAGATCAACTTCTTGTAATGTAAGAGGTGTGATTTTTGTACTATTATACCAGAGGCCCTCCAACTACAATATTGATCAGGTTGTGATAATCTTTCAAAGAGCTTAATAAGTTATGTTTCTTTATCTTTTAGCCAAATATATATACACACACACACACAAATATATATGATATATAATATATATCATATATATAATATATTGTAGCATATATATATATTAGTATCATATAATATTAAAAATGACTCACCCATATATTCCATATATTATATACGCTCAATATATGTCAAATACGCCTATATATATATGTTTATATGTAATAAATACAATGTACAATAAATACATATATAATACATATATTGATATATCATAAAATATAGTCATATATGATATATATGGTTCTTGGCCGAGATATCACTATAAACACAAATACAAGTGTATATATATATGAAACCGTAGAGTAATACCATAGTATGTCCGATATATATATATATAATATAGTATATATGGCTTAAAAGATAAAGGAAACATAACTCTATTAAATAAGCTCCTTTGAAAGATTATCACAACCTGATCAATATTCCAGTTGGAGGGCCTCTGGTATAATAGTACAAAAACCACACCTCTTACATTAAAAGAAGTTGATCTATTCTCTCTACATTGTTGAACCAATTCAGCAAGAATGATTTTATATATATAGATAGATAGATAGATATACATATATCTATCTATACACACACACACATGCATACACACACACATTTGTTTTTGAGATGGGGTCTTGCTCTGTCACCCAGGATGAAGTGCAGTGGCACCATCTCGGTTCACTGAAACCTCCATCTCCTAGGCTCAAGCGATCTTCCCACCTCAGCCTAACAAGTAGCTGAGACTTCAGGCATGTGCCACCATGTCCAGTTAATTTTTTGCATAGTTTTATTAGAGACAGGGATTTGCTATGTTAGCCACTCTGGTCTTGAATTCCTGGACTCAAGTGATCTGCCGGACTTGGCCTCCCAAAGTGATAGGATTACAGGCATGAGCCATGGCGCCTGACCCCAATTAATATATTTATCTACCCAAAGCTTTAGTAAAACATATAAAGACTTAGAGGTCAATTCCAAGTTTTAGACACCTTACAAATAAAAACATATTCATGTTTTGCTTGGTGTTGCATTATGTTCTATTTAATGACCAATGACATAAAATGGCCATTTTGTAAGCCTATTTGTTATAAATTTTCGCCTAATTGTCTTAATAGTAAATATAAACAGCAATGTCATGATCCATGACTTTTCACATTTGGATACATACATGAGAATCTCACCAAAAAGGTATTTTATGGATTCAGAAATTTGTAGGTATGTTTTCTCGAGTACCTTAGATACAGGTACTTCTGATATTACCATTTGCACAAACACAATATGTATTTCAGGTAGCGTAGTGTGGTTGATTCATGAAGATGTTTCATAATATTTTAAGTCATATGTAATCCCAGAAATTATGTTTGTTCAGGAGAAAAAAATGAGAGATGAATAAATCAATGAATGAATGAGCATCACTCACAGACACACATACATAATAATCACACTCTATGAATTGAAGTCGAAATACACATATAAATCTCTTTAATTACTTTATAATAGCTCAGGTTATTCTGACTGTTAAAAAATTTACATGCATCTACTATGAAGTTTAATTAATCATTTTACTTTTTTATTTTTACCATAGTAGGATTTTAGTTAACTATTGTCATTCAATATGTAGATAGTTTACATGTGTATTACATATTATATATAGACACTTAGAATAAATGAAACTCAGAATAATCAGACAAAACATAACCTTATATTTTTTAAATAAACTTAATCTGTTTTCTTATCATAATAACACTGTAAGCAGTTCTGAATATGTAAACACACCTAAGGATGTGACAGATTATTAAGCCTCTGATACCGTTTTGAGAAAAATGTTTTCGTTACTGGTAACTAGTGATGTCTGTGTGTAGAAACAAAATTTCCCCTTAAGAGTGTTAGCAAATATCAACCCAGTTCCTATTATGTAGCTACACTTAGCCTCATTAAGAGGGCCCTCGAAAATAACAGGCTCTGGGCAAAAGTGGAGGGGAGACTGCGTCCTCCTTATTTATTTATTTGTGACAAAATATGTCTCCACACACTCAGTTATATTTCAGTGAACTGCTCGGGTATTTTAACCACCACTCACTAAATCATTCTTACATTAAAAGAAGTACAGGAGAAAATATATTCATATTCTAAATTGTAAAGAAACAACTTAAAAATAAATTTGAAAAGGAACGTTGTGTATTATCAAAGTCAAAATAAAATATAGAGACAAGCCTCTATATTTCATGTTTTATTTAGGAAGAAATAATTTAAATTCAGGGCATACACACCGACCAGATGGTCTTCAATATGTCCCTAAAACAAAGAGAAGGTTGGGGGCTTTAATAGAAAGATGTTACATATTGTTTTAAATGAAAGCTTATTGGCACTAGAGATGTTTTGGGCAATAAACAAGCTCTGATTGGTGAGTGATGATGGTAGGTAAAACCAGTTTCAGAGTCATGGCAGGTTGTTTCAGCAGCTACTAGGTAAAACTGGTCTTAGAGTTACGCAGGGTGTTTCAGCTGCTGGGCTTGTGAAGCATTTAATTATTGCAACAGGTGCTATCTGCCCTGACTACTTTTTCCCCTGACCCCTGGACTCGGATTTAGTTGGGTATGACATAAATGATCCCATATGTATAATCAATTTTCACAGTACTTTGAAGCATTAGAGAAAAAAAAAAAAAAAAAAGTTAAACTGGACTGATAATATGGGTGAGGGAGTCTTTAACAAAGGGCAAATAAAAGCATGTTTAGGGTTTTAAAATATATATTGTGTTTATGTTATGAAGGTAAAATCACACTGCAATAAAATGCTTCTGTTGTATTCATTTTAATAAATCTATTCTTTTTTAAAAACCTCATTTAGGTTCATGAATGCTCATGAATGTGCTAGAGTCATTTACTTCAGAGAAGAGTTTTAGCATGCTCCGTCTTCTCACTTTAAAAATTAAGCAAGGGACATGATTGAATAATAGTTGTTTAATATCTATCATCTGTGTATTTAAAACACAGAATGTGGTATTTCACCCATTTTCTTTTCCTGATTTTTGTTAGTCTTACTAATAAAGTATATGTCATGTACAGTCATATTCTATTAATAGATCACAACTCAGAGACTATTTTTTCCTTCTTTCCTTTCTTCTGTCCTCCCATCTTTTCTTTTCTTTTAATGTGTGTGTATATATATGCTTTTTTTTTTTTTCTTTTTCTTTTTGAGATGGTATCTCACTCTGTTGACTAGGCTGGAGTTCAATGACACTATCTTGGGTCACTGCAACCTCAGCTTCCTGGGCTCAAGTGATCCTCCCACCTCAACCTCCCCAGTAGCTGGGACTACAGATGCACACCACCACACCCAGCTACTTTTTGTATTTTTAGTAGAGATTAGTTTTGCTATGTCACCCAGCCTGGTCCATTTTTTCTTTTGTCCTTTCTTCTTTCCTTTCATTGCTCCATTTCTTCCCCTGACCCCACCGGGTTCCATTCTCTGCCTGTTTCCCTTTTATTTTATACTCACACCTCACTACAATTTCCCCCTAATTCTCTCACACTTCTCCATAGGAAGCCATTATAATATATTTAAGGTGCATCTTTTTTTTTTTTTTTTTTTTTAGATGTGGACAAAGGTGAGTTCCTGCATTATGCATATGGTTGCTTGGTGTACATACACTTTTGCATACAATATTACATTGTTCATCATTTTTTATGACTTTTTACTAAACACTAAGTCTTTAAAATCATCCATATTGTTATGATTAGTTTTTATATGTTGCTCCTGTTGCTGCAATGCATTTTCTTGTGACCATTCCCAACAGTTTACCTGTTTATTCTTTTAGGAGAAAACAATAAGGCAGCCTCCAATTTTGTGCCACTGTGAATTCCACTGCAATAAACATTCTCATATATGTTCCCTTGTGAATCTGTGTGATAATTTCCCTGGGATATAGACACAGAAGTGAAATTGATAGGCCACAGAGTATGTGCATACTTAATTGGATCCTGGAATGCCAAATAGTTCTCTAGAGTAGCTGCTTTGGTTTATTCTACTACTGGGTTATGCAAAAGGCCTCATGTTCCCGTATCTACCTCAGTGCACAGATTTCTATTTTTTTCATGTACTAGTTCTAAAATATCTGATTTCCATTTTCATTTAATTCATCTAATTACCAATGATTTGAACATTTAGTCTAATATGTAGTAACTCTGGGGGTTTTGAATTGCCAGTTTGTGATTTACACCTTTATATTGGAGTTGTATTATATTGTACTCTTGTTAACCAAGAGTTATTTCTGTATACTGAATGTTAAACCCTTTCTCTTTCTTTTTATCTACTATCTCTCATGGGTCAGAAATCTTGTATTTTGATAAACTAAAGTTATCAATTTTTCGCCATGCAGTCTAAGATACCTCATGGTTGAGGCTTTAAAAGAGAAATCCTTTACCAAATAATAGTGTATGTTCCATTTGCTTCTATGCATTTTATAGTTAATCCTAAATATTTATGTTTTAATCACTTAGAATCTATGTTGTTTCTAGCATAGGTGGAGATTTAGGTTTGTTTTTCTTCATATAGTATGCCACTTTCCTAACATCTAAAAACAAAAATCTAACTTTCCCTCATTGTTATCATATTTATTCAGCTTCCTGAGTTTATTTGCATATTTACTGAGCAATTATTTGATAATGTGGCTCTGAGGTGTGTCTTAAAGTAGGCCAGAGCAAGTATAACTTCTTCATTCTGCTTTTTTAGGGTTAACTTAGCTTTTCCTTTAAAATATATTCTTGACGATATGAATTCATTGAATTATGAAACAATTTGAAGAGAATAAATCTCTTTTAATATTAATCATTGTATCCAAAAGCAAGGAATGTCTTTCACTTTATTCAAATATTCTATGTGTCTGTACATATGTGTGTATAATGAATATGCACAGTATATCTAGCTATTTCTCCATACTTTGAGTATTAAACTCGTTAATTTTTAATAGAGATTTGGGGGGTTTTCATTAGTTTAAAATTAAATTAAAGCTAATTATTGTAGACTTTAAATCTTTTCCGTCTTTTAATTATATTATTCATACTATATTTAATGAAGTTACTGATATAGTTGAATTTAATCCTATCATCTCATTGTTTGTGGTTTTGTTTGTTCATTTGTTCTTTTTTCTTTTATTTCTCCTCTCCTGCTATCTTCTTAATTAGCTTTTAAAATTAGCTTCTTAAATAGCTTTTATTCTGTTTTGCCCTCTATTTAGTTATACATTCTTACATGATTGCTTTAGAGGTTAACCTAAGGATTACACCATATATCCTGTCTCACATATATTGTCTACTAGTAATCCTCTCTCTCGAAAAGGACAGGATTTCACAGCAGTTTATCTAATTCATCTCTAACTTTTTACAATTACGATTTTATATTTTACTTCTGGATGTGTTATAAATTAGTAATATTAATTGTTATTTTTGTTGTAAAGAGTCAATGTAATTTTATATTTACCACCATATTTATCCTTTTTCATTGTTTTTTTCTTTCTTCAGATTGTTTCTTTCTGTGATCACTTTCCTTCACCTTGAAAAACACTAGTAATTATTGTTATGATTATAATTTTGTGTGTGTGAGACAGAGTCTCTCTCTTTTGCCCAGGCTAGAGTGCAGTGGTGTGATCTCAGCTCCCTGCAACCTCCACCTCCTGGGTTCAAGCAATTATAATGCCTCAACCTCCCAAGTATCTGAGATTACAGGCAGGTACCACCACGTCTGGCTAACTTTGTAATTTTAGTATATACGTGGTTTTAGCCTGGGTTGGCCAGGTTGGTGTCGAACTTTTGGCCTCACGCATTCCACCCACCTCAGCCTCCCAGAATGCTGGGATTCAAGGTGTAAGCCACCACACCCAGCAACACTAGTAATTCTTCTACTGTTTGTAGGAACAAATTGTCTTAAAACATTTTCTGATTGTCTTTGTTTCCTAAAAATATGTTTTAGGGTATAGAATACACATTGATGTTATTTTTTTTTCCTTTTAGCATTTTAAAATATGTTATCCCAGAATTTTTTTTTTTTTTTTTTTT
>NW_016813148.1:93857-98360 GCF_001698545.2 Rhinopithecus bieti
TTGGTCTTATGTTTTCTTTTTCAAAAGTGTCTTTTTTTTTTCTTTGTTTCTCTAACTGCTTTTGTGATTTTCTCTTTCTCTCCTGTGCTTTTATCTGCTCGATGATGATGATGTGCTTAGGTGTGTGTACTTTAAAAAAAAATTTGTATATACTCAGTTTGTGATTCATTAAGTTTCTTGAATCTGTGAGCTGACATATTTTATCATATTAGAAATTTCTCAGTTATTATGGGTTCACATAATATCTTCTTATCTTTCCCATAATCTTTCTTGTCCTCCTGGGATCCAGTTCCACACACTGGACTTAAATGGGGCTTGATATTTATGCCTTTGTTTTTCTGATCTACTCTTTATTTCACTTGAAATATATTCCACTGACTGGCCTTTGAATTCAACAGTCCTGTGTACTACTGTGACAAAACCTGTACATTCATCCAGTAAAATTTTATTCTCCAATTTTTTAAGGTCAAAAATGATCATTTCATTCTTTCCTACAGATTCCAATTTTGGTTGAAATTTACATGATTTCACCTATTTTGTTGATGTTTTCCTTTATTTCCTTTATTGCATTAATAACAGTTATTTTAAATCCTTGTCGGCCATATAAAATATATGTCAAATAATTTTCTTATTTTGTCTTAATTTTCTACTTTATTTTTATCTTTTTAAATATGTTCAAGCATATGCAAGAATGCTTGATTTTAAACTGGTTACTTTTCTTTCACAAAATATATTTAAGTGTTCCAGATAATATCTACCAGAACATATTATTTTTTTCTCTGGTAGGCAGAGATAGGTAAGAACTAAGGCTCTCAAAGATTGAGCTGGTTTGGGCTTGGTTGAAGCTTTAATCTATCCATCTGTGGCTTATTAATGTTTATTTCTGGTCTCTTAATTGAGAGACTGGTGTTCTCTTTATTTTCAACCAAAAAGACTGAAATATTTTGTTCTGGGTGTTGAAAAATTTAACCCAATCTCTTTAAGTTTCTGGCTTCCAAAGATTCAAGATTTGGCAAATAAATTAGCAGGAGGGGTATCAATTGTTAAGGAAGCTCTTTCCTTTCAGCAGTACATCATCTTCTAAGTATTATAGGATCTTGGCAAATTTTGGTTTAACTTTTAAAAGTCTTCAATCTAGTTTCCTATACACCCATGTATACCCCCCCAATCTAAATAAATACCTGATGAAGATGTGGGGACTCAGAAAAAAATACCCCCAATAAAGGCCTCAGAAGCAAAAGTTTTTCTCTGACCTTCTCCTGCCCTTCTGTCTCTCAGTCCTATTCTGCCCAATGCTAGCAACAGAAATTAGAATCCCTGTTTCCCAATGCAGGTCACAGAAATCAAAAGTCCTTTTCCCCAAAGCCAGCCATAAAATCTAAAAAATACTACTCCAATTTTTCCTCCACCTTTCTATGTAAAAGCCGGACATAAAGAATAAAATACCTAGAAATCCAAATTACAAGGGATGTAAAGGACCTCTTCAAGGAGAACTACAAATCACTGCTCAACGAAATCAAAGAGGAAACAAACAAATGGAAGAGCATTCCATGCTCATGGATAGGAAGAATCAATATTGTGAAAATGGTCATACTGCCCAAGGTAATTTATAGATTCAATGCCATCACCATCAAGCTACCAATGACTTTCTTCACAGAATTGGAAAAAACTACTTTAAAGTTCATATGGAACCAAAAAAGAGCCCGCATTGCCAAGACAATCCTAAGCCAAAAGAACAAAGCTGCAGGCATCACGCTACCTGACTTCAAACTGTACTGTATGGCTACAGTAACCAAAACAGTACCAGGTACTGGTACCAAACAGAGATATAGACCAATGGAATAGAACAGAGTCCTCAGAATAATACCACGCATCTACAGCCATCTGATCTTTGACAAACCTGACAAAAACAAGAAATTAGGAAAGTGATAATATTTTTAAAGCCTCCAAGGCAATGCCAGGTTGTATGAGTACACAGAAGCAGCAGCTGTTAATAGTAATAACTACATTCCTATGTCAAATATGTAATGAATTAAATGGTTTTACGTAAGCACAAAGGCTTTAGAGTTACATTAGATGTGAAAATTCCAGCTCTAGTCAACAAATTCATGTGTAACTTTGATCAATGTATTTACTTTGTCTCAGCCTTTTTTCTTCTTGGAAAAAATGTGGAAATTCTAGCATCCATTGCGTAGGCTTTCTTTGAAACAGAGTGTGTACTCCACAAATGTTAGCTATGATCACTATCATTATCAATGTCATTTCAGCATCTCCATCCCCATCATCATAAGTAACATCATTATCAATACTGCGAACATGGATTTTTTACCATTTCATAATAATATGTGAATGAATACCAGATATTATTTTTAAATGATGCCTTATTGAATAATATGTAGAAGTTTTAGAACAATGTAATCTGCTTTTTAAAAAGTATACTGATTTTTATCATTTATTTAGCAGTTTCCACTGGAAAAAAAAAAGTAGCTCAGTCAAATCCTAAACCTTCTTCAAAACTGTAATTTTGCCATCCCCAGCAGAATTCATGCAACAATGGGCACATTCACGTATTCCTTTTCTTACAAGTAGACGTTGAATTATGTAAGGTTTCTACTGGCTTAATTCACTTTCTGTAATAGTTTACCAAAGCTGTACAATAGATTTTGTCTCCCAAGTCCTCAAACTAATATTACATACAGGTCATGATTTTTAAAAGTTTTTTTTTTTAATTTTTCCCAGCCAGTTAAAAGACAGTGAATTGAATTGAGTGGGGTGTTTAGGATCATGAATTTTTTAAAAACCCACTAGGATGATTTCCTCATCAATGTGCTAGCATTGACTGTATTCTGATTTCAGAACTTGTTGACTCTGAATATATCCAGGTGTTTTCATATTATCATTATAAAATGAGGAAACAAACAATGACAACTATAATTTAAGAGCCCATATTATCTACTTGCATGCAAATAGAAATTCAGCTAGCTTTAAATTGACTACTATATGTAGTAGCAATGTGTAAAAAGTGGAACACTATTTTTTTATGCTTTAAATTTGACCTTAGCATTTTCAATCATTTTTGAACTTAGGGTTTAATTCCTCAATATAGAAGTAAATGAATATTTTAATGTAGTAGACAACTTTTTTATATTGTCTAGTTTAACATTTTGACAATGCATTGCATCGTTAGTTTCTGACTGCTAGTTAGTTCACATATATTCATATATATATATAAATAAAGTGTATCAGAGTTGCTCCAAAAACTCAAAGCATAATATACAGTCTGTAAGAAAAGGAGAAACAAATTCTTTCAACACTAAAAGAGTGATATCTGGCAAGTATGCTCTTTTTTATTAAATAAATTTTAAATCTAGGGAAATAAAAATCAAATGCCTGGACAGTATGATTTCTCTGTGGCTATTTTAAGCTTTATATATCTACTGTAAAATCTAACCAAATAGCATTTCTTGAGCTCCCCACTCTAAGGACCTCAAAGGGACCTTCTATTATTAAATACCTGGATCAGCTTCTTTGCCCCTGGTTGACATCTGTGTTCCTCTTTCTATCTTATTCCATGCCCATGGGATTTGCCCTGCTTTCTTTATTCTTTATTACTATTCTTTCCTCTTTATTTCTGTCACCTTCAACTTTATACATTGGCGTGCCTCCCCACCAGGTCCCACTGTGATCCCACTGTGATGCAGGAAGCTTTCTCTCTACTACCTTCCTCAGCTGTTAGTTTCTGCCAATGAGGCAAGGTTAACTAGAATGTCATGCTTTTACACTATCCACAGTGCTATAATGATCATATATCTCTCTTCCTTTTACAAATTAAAATCACATGAAATGTCTAAATGCCAGATAGAAGGTTCGGTATCACATCCTGGTAGGTGAGATCTTATCCTATATATTTTAAATAAACAAACAAAAATAGCAATAACATTAAAAAGTTCATCAAAATATACAGGCTTATATAGTTCACAAAGGTCTGTGAACTCTAGCATCAAATTGCAATAGCCCTGGTGCATATTATTCTACTGGGCCTGTGTCCAGATAGCTCTACTCTGCCACATTATGCTGTTATAGAAAGTAGCTCAGGTATTTCTTACAGTGAGACTTCACTACAGCATCCTGCCTTAAGGGAGTTAGAATCTTTATCTTGGGTATTAAGCTAGAAATCAAGACCATTTTTTTTAAGAGGTGTTGTCTCACTATATTGCCCAGGTTGGCTGGCCTTGGACTCCTGGGCTCCAGAAATCCTGCCTCACCCTCCCGAGTAGCTTGAACAAGAAGCCATATTTTTAATCCTTAAAACACAAATGATCGAACCACTACTTTCCCTCAATCATAGGTATAATACTTCGCTTCTAAAGGTGGCTGTCTTAAAATCTGAAATCTCCTTTCTAAAGATAGTACCTTTAATTTCTATAATTGCTCCCTAAATTAGTTTTTTTTTTTTTTTTTTTTTTTTTTTTTTTTTTTTTTTTTTTTTTTTTTTTTTTTTTT
>NW_016813148.1:99065-111998 GCF_001698545.2 Rhinopithecus bieti
AGGAAGGAAGGAAGGAAGGAAGGAAGGAAGGAAGGAAGGAAGGAAGGAAGGAAGGAAGGAAAGAAGGAAGGAAACTTTGTTACCAAAGCAACTTGATTAAATATCTTCTGTACTCTCCTCCCTAATCCATAAAATTGACCTTACTTAACTCAAAATATTTGGTTTCAATTACTATATTTTATTAATTCTAAGCCACATAGTTTAATTTCTTCATAGTTTAACATCTATGAAATCAAGATGCCTTTTATAATCAATGCATAAGAAAGGCCTTGTGTAATAGTTTATTTGGCAAAAAAAAAAAAAAATAAAACATCTTGTTAAATTGGTAAAGTTTGATAAATGAGATAATGTATAAAATAGGAGGCTTTATGCATAGAAATTAAGTCTGTGCTTTGAAATAAGACTTTCTAGAACAAATTCCACCTCTTCTCTAACTGTACACGTGACCTTGAAAAAATGTAGCCATTTTTGGCCTATTGTTTTAACCTTCAAAATGACTATGATATTAACAATCATGGTCCCTCTTCATTGAATATCTCACTCCATTATTGTTAGCCAAATGGTGTGATGTTTCAAACTTTCTGACATGTAGCCAGTGCTCAAGAAAATTTAGCTAGCTTTAGTGAAATGATTTAAAACTCTTTTAAATTTCAAGCATCTGATTCTTTTTTTTTCTTTTTTTTGCTGTAACTAAAATTATCTAGTACTTCACAGTCCTTGAACTTATAAAACTTTCTTCAATAAGTTTTCCCTTCCTGACACACAGGCCAGTGAAGTGATCACAAGAAAGTATTAGTTTTATAGTACTGTTCTTTTTAGTCACTCTCAATGAATAGATTTCAGAATTTTTATTGTGTTCTGAATGGTGAAAAGTATTTAAGAAATATACATATTCCTGATACATGTATCAGAACAGATTTCTATTAGAAATGGTAGAAGGGTAGACTGTAGTAGAATGGATTTTGAAAAAATAATTTCAAAACAGATTTTTATCCATCTGGTAGAATGTGTTTCAGCAAATCCCTCTTCTAAATAAGTTATCTTTTTAAAAAGTTACATGAAAGGGAGGCCCTAGGCTTTGACCTCTAGAATGTGCTGCTTTTCCTTTCTCTTTTCTCCTCAACGAGTCTTCACCTCATTTCCTAATCACAATCTCAACTAGTGGCCTAGCCTCTTAATTTAGCAGAAGCAGGAAACCTATCTGAGGGAATTTACTCTTTTTCCCCTTACCAAATCAAAACAGCCTGCATCAGTGGCCTTTAACTTTACTTCTATCTCTGATGTTTATTTATTTCTTCACATCTGTATCTTCATTCTCTCTGTCTCTAAAGGATCATTTTACTCACAGAAAACCTATTCTAAAATTTACCTTTTATATAAAAAAAATAAATAAAATCATAGAAGAAATCAAAGACACATCAACAAAGCACCTCTACCTTGACTTCGTATTTGCTTCCATTTACCCTATTCCTTTGTGTCTCCTAAAAGAAATTATCAGCCTTGTCTCAAAATTCTCACCTTTCATTCATCCTTTGAAATAAATTATTAGGTGTGTTCGAGTTACAAAAGTATACTTATTTTTTGAAATATAATGTGACACCAAATGTCTTTCACATTATGGCTAATATTCTGTTAGCCATAATTCATCCACATGTCCACAAAAATGTGATTTGTAAATAATGTCTAGGTCTTTGTCAAAAAGAAAGAGAAATACTCATTCTTTGCCACACTAGCCTATTAAATGTTCATATATGTGAAAACTGAAATCATTCAAACTATGAAAGAGCAATGTTGCACAGTTAAACTGAGCCATGAGTTAAAATATTCACGATTAAGAGACCTGCGTTTCCATATATTAGTACAATAAGAAACATATTTGTGGTTCAGTGTGATATTCAAGTTCTGTGTTTTTAAGTGGAGGTCAGATGACATATAGTCTGGGAGGAGAATCAGTAAATAAAAGGGTACCAAGCTCAACATCAAGCCTAGGAAATGATGGGATTTAACATTAAAAATGTACTACTGAAAAAAATAAATAAATAAAATAAAAAATAAAAATGTACTACTGGAAGGGTGTATGCTACAGAGGACACAGCATTTTCCAAGAAGTGGTTATTGCTAGAACATGAATGGGAACAAAATATCAGAAAAAGGTTGAGAGTATGGGGAATTTCCTGTTGATCGATTGTAAATCCTAGAAAAGAGATTGACAGGATGTCAGGATTTGAAAAATGTAAGTTAAAAGTATTAGAATATAGTATGTATAGAGGTAAATGGGATTAGATTTTATGGGCATGTGGTGGGTTTTATGGGAGTGGTATCCTAATGAGGTATAACCTGAGCCAACTGGGCTCCTCTGTGGAATATTATAAGTGGGAATCCTTAAGGACCCTAAGGCAGATCATATTTGTGAGGCAATGGAGGGGTAGATATCTTGACAGATCATGCAGTATGTAGGTCTCCCTCTTGACTTCTGTTGATGGAAGCCTCCAGGCTAGAAGATGGGTGGCCCAAATAAAAAGCAGAGATCACCTTCTGACTTCTATTGGGGAACATTTCAAACATTTTTCTCCATTTAACTTATTACTTTAGTTAATTTTATGAAAAGTTCCTAATATTGAATCATCCATGCATTCCTAGAGAAAGTACTAATTGATAAGATTGTACTATTACTCTTATATTTTGCTAGTTTCTACTTGAAGATATTTTAGTTAGAATACCTCATCTATACTGAAAAATGTTTATATATTTAAATAGCTTGTCTATTTTCATACAGCCTTTATCAGATCTTCATAAAGGGATAGCCATCTAGTTTATTTGGTCAGTTATTCAACAAGAGGCCTTAACCAGGCTAAGCTGGCTGAAAGACAGAAACAGAATTTTAAAAATTATTTTATTTTTTAAAGTTCCGGGTACATGTGCAAGATGTGCAAGTTTGTTACATAGGAAAACATGTGCCATGGTGGTTTGCTGCACCTATTAACCCCTCACCTAGGTATTAAGCTAGCATGCATTATCTCTTTTCCCTACTGCTCTCCTCAACCCCATCTTCTCCCAGTAGGCCCCAGTGTGTGCTGCTCCCCTCCCTGTGTCCATGTGTCCTCATTGTTCAGCTCCCACTTATAAGTGAGAACATGCAATGTTTGGTTTTCTGTTTCTGCATTAGTTTGCTGAGGATAATGGCTTCCAGCTTCATCCATGTTCCTGCAAAAGACATGATCTTGTTCCTTTATATGGTTGCATAGTATTTCATGGTATATGTGGTATATGTATCATATATGTATATACCACATATGTATGTACCATATATGTGGTAAATGTGCCACATTTTCTTTATCCAGTCTATCATTGATGGGCATTTGGGTTGATTCCTTGTCTTTGCTATTGTAAATAGTGCTGCAATAAACATGCATGTGCATTTATCTTTATAGAAGAATGTTTTATATTCCTCTGGGTATATACACAGCAATGGGATTGCTGGGTCAAATGGTATTTCCAGTTCTAAATCTTTGAGAAATAGTGACATTGTCTTCTACAATGGTTGAACTAATTTACATTCCTACCAATAGTGTAGAAAGCATTCCTATTTCTCCGCAACCTCACCAGCATCTGCTGTTTTTTGACTTTTTAATAATTATCCTTCTGACTGGCATAAGAGGGTATTTTATTGTGGTGTTAATTTGCATTTCTCTAATGATCAGTGATGTTGAGATTTTTTCATACATTTGTTGGCTGCACGTATGCTTTTTTTTTTTTTTTTTAGAAGTGTCTGTTCATATCCTTTGCACACTTTTTAATGGGGTTGTTTGTGTTTTTATTGTTAATTTGACTAAGTTCCTTGTAGATTCTGGATATTAGACCTTTGTCAAATGGATAGATTGTAAAATTTTTCTCTCATTCTGTAGGTTGTCTGTTCACTTTGATGATAGTTTCTTTTGCTGTGCAGAAGCTCTTTAGTTTAATTAGACCTCACTTGTCAATTTTAGCTTTTGTTGCAATTGCTTTTGGTGATTTCATCATAAAATCTTTGTCCATGCCTATGTCCTGAATGGTATTGCTTAGATTTTCCTCTAGGGTTTGTATAGTTTTGGGTTTTACAATTAAGTCTTTAATCTATTTGAGTTAATTTTTGTATAATGTATAAAGAAGGGGTTCAGTTTCAATTTTCTACATATGGCTAGCGAGTTCTCCCAGCACCGTTTATTGAATAGGGAATCCTTTCCCCATTGCTTGTTTTTGTCATTTGTCAAAGATCAGACAGTTGTAGATGTGTGGCCTTATTTCTGGGTTCTCTATTTTGTTCCGTTTGTGTCTGGTTTTGTGTGGCACCATGCTGTTCTGGTTATTCTAGCCTTGCAGTATAGTTTGAAGTCGAGTAGTGTGATGCATCCAGCTTTGTTCTCTTTGCTTGGAATTCTCCTGACTATACGAGCTCTTTCCTGGTTTCACATGAATTTTAAAATAGTTTTTTTCTAATTCTGTGAAGAGTGTCAATGGTAGTTTTATGGGAATAGCATTGAATACAGAAATGTCTTTAGGCAGTATGGCCATTTTAACAATACTAATTATTCCTATCCATGAGCATGGAATGATTTTCCGTCTGCTTGTGTCCTCTCATTTCCTTGAGCAGTGGTTTGTAGCTCTCCTGAAAGAGGTCCTTCACTTCCCTTGTTAGCTGTATTTTTAGGTATTTCATTGTCTTTGTAGCAATTGTGAATGGGAGTTCATTCATAATTTGGCTCCCTGCTTGTCTTGTTGGTGTATAGGAATGCTTGTGATTTCTGCACACTGATTTTGTATTCTGAGACATTGCTGACATTGCTTATCAGCTGAAGAAGTTTTGGGTCTGAGTCGATGGAGTTTTCTGGATATTGGATCATGTCATCCGCAAAGACAATTTGACTTCCTCTCTTCCTATCTCAATACCCTTTATTTATTTCTCTTGACTGATTGCCCTGGACAGAATTTTCAATACTAATTTGAATAGGGGTAGTGAGAGAGGGCATCCTTGTCTTGTGCCAGTTTTCAACGGGAATGCTTCCAGCTTTTGCCCATTCAGTATGACATTGGCCGTGGGCTTGTCATAAATGGCTCTTATTATTTTGAGGTATGTTTCAAAAAAAACATAATTTTCTGAGATTTTTTAAATTTTATTTTTTGAGATGCAGTCTCACTCTGTCACCCAGGCTGGAGTGCAGTGGTGTGATCTTAGCTCACTGCAACCTCTGCCTCTCGTGTTCAAGCAATTCTCCTGCATCAGCCTCCTGAGTAGCTGGGATTACAGGCATGTACCACCACACCCAGCTAATTTTTGTATTTTTAATTGAGACGAGGTTTTATCATGTTGGTCAGGATGGTCTGAAACTCCTGACTTTGTGATCTGCCTGACTCAGCCTCTCAAAGTGCTAGGATTACAGGCGTGAACTACTGCACTCAGCCTCTGAGATGTTTTTAACATGAAGAATGTTGAATTTTATCTAAGGCCTTTTCTGCATCTATTGATGCAGAATCAATGATTGACTTTATGCCCTCATTGCTCTGATACCACTTTTATGGTCACTAACAACTTTTTTCTTGCCATATCCTGTCGCTTCTTCTTGCTGTCATCTTTCTGAACCTTAAAGGGTAGTCGATAGTTGTGAACTGCGTCCTTCTGGAATGTTATCTACAGTTTTCTTCTACCTCTTTAGCTGCATATTCTTAGTCTCTATTGCTAAATTCCACTCCCTTTTATTTAAAATTAAAGTATTTCAGTCTTGTTTGTCGGTCTGCTTTCTTTGCTTTACTTACACTATTATGATACATGATAATACCATTTTGTGATTTTCAGTATCTCTTATATTATACCTCTAACTTTATATCATCATTAAAAACCCTACAACTGAATTTCAAACATGTATATTAAACTGCCTATATTACACTGTTTCAAAAATTATTCATAAGATTTGAATGTATACAAAATGGAACTTTGAGTCCTATCTTACCACATTCCACAAACCTGTTCTTCCCATGCCATTTTAATTCAGTAGGTAGCCTCTGTTTTAACAAGTTGTAAAACAATTGCTTTTCTCATAAACTACAGCTGGTTTCATCAACAAATTCTACAAAATATTTAGAACTTTTTTTTTCTTATCTAAACCTCACCTACCACTACCCAATACTACATTTATATCACCTCTTACATCAATTTCTGCAATAACTTGTAATGGCTTCCCTCCCATTTTTTTCATCTCTATAACCCATTCTTCATTCACCAAGAATATATCAAAATCATAAATGAGAGTATGCCAGTCCCTAGTTCAAATAACCCATTCTTCATTCTCTGAGTAGTAGATCAAAATCATAAGTGAGATTATGCTAGTCTCTAACTTAGAAATGTGTCACTTACTATAACCATAAATTCACATATCTACCATCATCTTACATACCCTTCCTCTTACATAGCATACCAAATCACTTGGGCATCATTTTCTTTACTCAAATAGGCCACTATCTTTTCTAAAATGGCCCTTTCTTTTATGCTTATCCCTAGGCCATTTACATAGATGGCTTTTTAAAAAAAAATTCTTGAGATACCAGTTTACAACCTTTCTTGTCAAGAAGTACTTTCCATGTCAGTTCATCTTTATTAGACTACCGTATGTATTTTTTAAATTCATTTATTAAAATTTTTAAGTAGTTAGGTGCTATGCATGTATTTTTCTGTGTTTTCTTGCATTTCTCTCTAAAATGTGAATTCAAGGACTTCATTTATCATTTTTACTGCAGCATCTCCACTGCCTAACATAATGGATGGACTATATGTGTACATGATTGTAGAAAACTATTAAATTATGTTCAATTTCCTTCACAGGAAGATTTTGAACTAAAATTCAGATAAAGCTTAATAGTACATAAACTACTCTTTTATGTCAATGGAGGCAGGGGGCGGTAAACAGAACAAGAATCCAAATGTGGTTGCAATTTCAGGAGGTAGAATTGGTCGTGAGACTTGTTTAAGTCAGTTCTTGTTTTTAGCAGGCAGTGTAGAAAAGCAGAAATTGTAAAAGTCTCCTGGGAATAGGTAAACACAAGGCTCCAAGACATAGTTCAGAGAACCTATCTATCCAACGGGGCCAAAAAAAAAGGGGGAAAAATGGGTGTGAGGCAAGGAGGCAAACCAATCCACACCAGAAAGATTGAAGCATTTGAGAAGAGTGAAAATAAAGTGAAAAAGTAAAGTTTATCTGAGGAACAAATGCATGGCACCAATTCTATTTTTAGGAATGGATTAGAGGTTGGCCGTTGAAACTTGATCAAAATTAAGGATCTAGGGTTCACTGGGCACTCTGAACCACAGGTAGAAAAAATTATTTCTGTCATGTTTCTTAATAGTATAATTTAATGCCTTCAAAGGAATTTCAAGAACAAGTGGCCTATTCTCAGCCTGTCTATTTAACCCATTTCCTATTATGGGATGCATAATTCCTGACTATGACTTCTGTGACTACCCAGTGTTAAATGTGTGATATATTTCATGTAACATGCTTGTACATGAAAGTATAAATATATATTCCGGGACAAAAGAAGGCACTGGGAAAGTTGATCAAAGTACAGGATTAGTGAAAAATTAAGGCCAAATTTTATGATGGAGTCAATCATTCTTGAAAGGTATTCTTTAAATTCAAAGGATATTAATGAGAGTGTGGTGATGAATGAGGTGCCCTTAAACTCCCAGGAGAAAGAAGTTTGTATGAGCTAAAGAGAATGCAAAGAGATACGTGGAAATAAGGAGCAATGAAAAAAAGTCACCATCCCCTTCACCTTTGGCCGTGATTGTAAATTTCTTGAGGCCTCACCAGCCATGTGGAACTGTGAGTCAATTAAACCTCTTTTCTTTATAAATTGCCCAGTCTCAGGTAGTTTTTGATAGCAGTGTGAAAACACTAATGCAGTGGCCAAGCAGAAACAGATTATCGTGCTGTTCATCACAGCTTTAAATTCCATTGTACCTTAGAATTATCTGTTCTGCTTAAAACTTTGCAGCATATTTGTTTTCTTGTTTATCTTTTGGTCAGAACTATAAGTATTTTAGATTGGCAAATTCAACCTTCCTAGAAAATTTATTTTATTTCATTACTAAACAGATTACATCAATCAAAGCAGATTCATAGATTAAATAAAAAGAATCGACAAAGAAAATGGAAAAGGTAGTATCTATGAACTTCCCTACACACTGATATATTTACTATTACTATATCCTAAAGATAAAACAGCGTTTTACTTTAAAATCTTACTTTTATGTAATATATATTCAATAAAAACATTATATCAACATTTTAAAAAATGAAGATTATTTCTTTTACATGCCAATAATTAAGTTAGGAACACAAAATTTTGGTATCAATAAAATAACACAAAATATTTTACATCACGATCACTGTCATTATTTAGCACTGTGAGCTAAACGTTTTACTGGCTGCACAGCAGAATCTCCTCAAACTTTCTGTATAGACTTTGGATTATAGAAGCCAAAGATTTTATATGGGATGATTTACAAGGCACAAAGCTAATACATATAGACTTAGAGGAGAAGTTGCTAAAACTGATTATGAGAAATAGAAGTGAAATCAAAGGCAATCAAAGGTCAGGTGCTGGAAGGGTGACATACACACAAAATTGTCAGTTCAGCTATGTGATTGCAAAATGTTCTATGACCGGGCCCTGTGGCTTCCACTGCTCTTAAGTGAGTAAAAGTAAGGACACTGTGCCATCATATTATGGAGTTCCTGACATAGTTTTTAATCTATCAGTGTACTCTGACAAAGTCATTCACAAGATTACAAATAATTATAATTTTTTCATACTTTAATACTCTAGAAATTTTCTCCAATTTTCTTTGCTTCTGTAAGTGTTTAGTACATTGTAGATACCAAAATAGAGGTGTTTTTTCTTTTTAATGCTATTTTAACCTAGTATTGAGGCATGATTAAAGGCTGGTTAATATTCTTTCTTGATCAGTTGATTAAATCCATTCTCTAACATTATATTCAGTCAGGTCTGTAACACTTCAGGTCAGTGCCTACAAGCCCTAATTGCCCCAGAGCTAGTTACCAGACAACTAAAGATAGCCCTTACACCCCCCAAAATTCATTCAAATTAGCCAGTTCACAAGAAGCCTGAAAAATCTAACTAACTTCATCCCACTTGTCATACATAGACTGCCCCCTATTACTGTAACTTGCTGATACTTGTCCCCAAATGCAACTTTCCATGTGATCCTGCTTAGCAGCTCTCTGTCTTGGAGCTGACAGTAACAAAAAGTCTGCCTTTTATCAATTCAAGTGTCACTGTTGTGTCCCACCATCAAAATAATTTTTAAATCTTACAAAATAGGTACATAATGTGTGTTTCTGAAAATAATATATAACTGAGCACCTACCTGTGGTCATTAATTCATAAGTCTAGTGTAACTCAATTCTTGTGTGTGCAGTCTCTATACTTCTTAGTTTAGTTAAGGTCTAAGTTTTTGTCCCACGACCAAGATGAATAAGGCATAAGAAAACTGGGGAATGAGTAAGGCAGAGTAGGATTTATTAAGTGAAAGAAAGCTCTCAGCAGTGAGAGGGGAACCAAAGAGGTTGCCAAAAATGGGGTTGAGTTCTGGGTCTTTCATGTGGCAGAAACCAGAAAGTCTTCTGTGGGTTTTACCGTAATGGGAGGGGTAAAATTTCCCCCTGGGGTCGTCCTATCTGCACATGCCTGGTGTTGGCCATAGTGACTCCATCTTGGTTATTACCCATTAATGCCTAAGCAAAATCCATGGGGTTTGGGTGAGTCTAAAACCACAATAATATTAATGGAATCATAATGAGTTCAAAGTCATTTTAGGATGTCCTTAGTCTTTGTCTGCACCTGCACTTGCAGCTGGAAAGTCCCTTTATGAGCAAGAATCTTCATATAAGAGTAAGTTCTAAATTACATTTCCTCCTGCTAGCTACATAACAAAGGCAGTGCTGGTGTGGTCCCACAGGCAATGTCCTTCTTCTGAGACCTCTCCTCTCTATCTGCCTAACTAGCCTCTACCTGCCTCCTCTCTCATTCCACACTCTGGAGTGGTGACCCTAACTGTCATTAGAGGGAAAGGGTAGATGACCGCTCAGGCTTCTTCAAGCTGTGAGAGGGCATTGTTACTGTGGCAGTAAGGGATCCTCCAGAGGATGGTCTAATGGGCCTCAGAAAAAGGGTTCTTTCATGTAGGGTTCCCTCTGCATCATGATCTGGAATTTGATAGCCTCTATGCAAGAAGAAACAAATTTGGTTAAAAGATTTAACACACATGGTACAAAAACCAGGTACAGTATAATTATTAATAGTGGGCTGGCTAGAGGAAGGAGCCATGAACCCCAACTCAACATTTTTTACCAAAATCTCCATGACTCAGGCAGCCGTTGTAGTCTGCTGGAGGCTCAACTGGCTAGTTTTGGGGCAATTTCCCTCACAATTCCTGACTGAAATAAAACAGCATGTTTCCTCTAGAAAAAGACATAATATTTCTGGTGTGGATTGGTTTGCCTCCTTGCCTCACACCCATTTCCCCCCCCCTTTTTTTGGCCCCGTTGGATAGATAGGTTCTCTGAACTATGTCTTGGAGCCTTGTGTTTACCTATTCCCAGGAGACTTTTTACAATTTCTGCTTTTCTACACTGCCTGCTAAAAACAAGAACTGACTTAAACAAGTCTCATGACCAATTCTACCTCCTGAAATTGCAACCACATTTGGATTCTTGTTCTGTTTACCGCCCCCTGCCTCCATTGACATAAAAGAGTAGTTTATGTACTATTAAGCTTTATCTGAATTTTAGTTCAAAATCTTCCTGTGAAGGAAATTGAACATAATTTAATAGTTTTCTACAATCATGTACACATATAGTCCATCCATTATGTTAGGCAGTGGAGATGCTGCAGTAAAAATGATAAATGAAGTCCTTGAATTCACATTTTAGAGAGAAATGCAAGAAAACACAGAAAAATACATGCATAGCACCTAACTACTTAAAAATTTTAATAAATGAATTTAAAAAATACATACGGTAGTCTAATAAAGATGAACTGACATGGAAAGTACTTCTTGACAAGAAAGGTTGTAAACTGGTATCTCAAGAATTTTTTTTTAAAAAGCCATCTATGTAAATGGCCTAGGGATAAGCATAAAAGAAAGGGCCATTTTAGAAAAGATAGTGGCCTAATTGAGTAAAGAAAATGATGCCCAAGTGATTTGGTATGCTATGTAAGAGGAAGGGTATGTAAGATGATGGTAGATATGTGAATTTATGGTTATAGTAAGTGACACATTTGTAAATTAGAGACTAGCATAATCTCACTCATGATTTTGATGTAACTAACCATCTTATTTCCTGACCTGATTTAAGGCTGTTTCCTAGTTCCTGGCCTGATTTCAGGCTGTTGACTAGGCGAGCCTTGAGTTCTAAACCTCAAGATCAGCATCAGTCTCCACCAGAGCAAGGCAGAGGGTTTGTCCAGGAACCATAGATCCTATATGAGCTAGAGAATTCCTGTCTAGCAGAGGATTTGGACTTTTACCTATGATTGAAAAGGCATGAATTAAACAAAAGGCTTTCCTATTTACAGTTGAGGGGGAAAATACCGAGTAAAAGACTTTCCTAAGATGTCCTTCACAGTCATGCTAAGGCACGAGGGGAGGCCAGATTGAACAGGAGAACAGAAATGGCTACTCCAGTATCCAGAAGGAAGTCTACCTTCTTTCAACCTCCAGATTGTACTAATAATTGCTATTTTACTATAAACTGCGTGAAATAGTTTATCTTTACCATAAACAAAATAGAAATACAAAATAATATGTCTACCCAGTTTTGAATTGTTTCCATTGCAATGGTGGCAATAAATTGTCCTATATGTAATAGTGTATTTGAGGAGTACACATAAGCTGTCTTGGTTAAAAAATTAAATAAAGTGCTCTATTCCCTGCCAGCTGGCATCTATTCCTAAGAAAATATGTTTTAATGTTCTGTTGTCTACACACAATCATTTTTAATGCACCCTAAAGTCCACTTTTATAACAAGCTTCATTCCATAGCATTTTTCATTGGAACTATAAGCAGTGGAAGAAATAAAAGAGAATTAGTTATGTAGAAACAGAATGAAGAAAACAAAATCTATTTTGCTTGTAAATTGTGCTCTGTTTGGCTGAGGTAGTTATTTATGAATGCTGTATTGGGTTTAGGTGTGATGTCTAGGAAGAAAGCAGTGCAGAAACATACATTAAAAGAGAACTGTGTTTTCCCTTTTTAGTTATGCTCCAGTCATTCCAAATTTAATCTTTTGAACACTTTCCCTGACCTTAGGTATAACACCAATAGTTTTAAGACACTTAAAAATATGTAAGTACACCCATCTGTGTGTTATATGTATGATATTCTAAAACAAGTACCAATATCCATTATTTCATGACAGTAAACTGTTACTATACTTTAATGTGGTAAACAGATATTAATATAGCGTCCTTTCTTTCTTATTCATAAGTATTGCAAATGTTAAATGTTGATAAGATCATTATAGACATCCTCCATCAGTATTTATTTTCTTTAGTGATTTGCTAATGTATTTTAAACATGAATGAAGCTTATTTTTTAAATTATTTCACAGAGAGATAATATCAACATCTAATTGAACTTGATGCTGTAGAGTTTTGATTACAGATTCTTTCGAAAAGGTCCTTATTTTCCCTCTTTCTTTCTTTCTCTTTCTTTCCTTTCTTTCCTTTCTTTCCTTTCTTTCCTTTCTTTCCTTTCTTTTCTTTCTTTCTTTTCTTTTCTTTCCTTCCTTCCTTCCTTCCTTCCTTCCTTCCTTCCTTCCTTCCTTCCTTCCTTCCCTTCCTTCCTTCCTTTCCTTCCTTCCTTCCTTTCCTTCCTT
>NW_016813148.1:112893-127825 GCF_001698545.2 Rhinopithecus bieti
CTCTCTCTCTCTCTCTCTCTCTCTCTCTCTCTCATACACACACACACACCCCGGATTTCTGAGCAAGCATAACTTTTATGACACAGTCAAGTAAAACTAGAGTTTGGGTTTCCGCTGCTTCCCCTTTAACAATTATTTAGTAGACTTCTTTCCCTGACCCTAGATGAAAGTTCTCATAGTTTTGATGATTTTCGTTGTTGTTGTTCAAGGGTTGTTTAAAAGCCCTATAATCTTTTAAGTCTTAAAATACTGTCTGACTTAGAAAATTAAAAGTGTTCAGATCTATGTAATATACATTTTCTTTTTAAAATTCAAAGATATAATTTTTTCCCCTCTGTTTTCAGAGATCTGTAGTCAGGAAGAAAGACATCTTACAGCATGACAGAGATAGCTATTGACTTTTTCTTTGACACTGTATCTTTCTCCACATCTATTAAGAATCAGAATGTGACAAGAATTTAATCTCATCAAAATCATTCTAATTTTGCTAGCACTATTGGAACTTGGCTTTATCATCGTTAGGCCTGACATGCAACTAAACTAACTCATTCTTTTAATAAGCACTTTTGCACTTTATTCTGGTTTTTTTGTTTGTTTGTTTTTGAGAATTAACCCCCATTTTTAGAAATTTTTACTGGTAATATATTTGATGATATTGGTGAATTGCTCCTTCTGCTGTTTCCTGACTTCCTTTGCCGAGTGCAGGAGGCCAGAGACACAATTACTTCCCTCTTTCGAGACTGTTTCCTTCCTATAGGTGGGCCTATACTACAGGACCAAAGAGAGCAATTACAAGTGAGCTAGCTATCCTCACTCTTGAACACATATAATTCACAATAAACACGAATATAGCTTTGTCCCCCAAAATAGTCTTTGGTAGATCTGTGTGCATCTGCCTCACCTATATTATAATTTTTGAATTTTTCAGTTTGAAGACACAAATCCACTCTTCCCTACTCTGCACCCTCACCCCCAACACCTCCATTTCTTCTAAGTTTCAAATTCTAGGCTGAGACTTTTTGTTTGTTTTTAAAGGTAACTCTCCCTGCTCTCTTGATACTTACTTGCAATTTATTCTCTAAGGTATTCACACTCTTGACTTTTTATTCCCTCCATGGTGTTAACTTAGGAATCAACTAGCTTCTTTTTAGTAACCTATTTTGAAGCATCTTCATGATGAACTTGTGCAATATAATGCCTATTATTTTTTTCCATAAGCTAGAACTGAGATAAGAAGAGTTCACTCTTAACCTTGAGATAAGGTAAAGTAAGGATAGTAATAGTTTTATATATTATGATTCTTTAATGTAAAATCATTTTCAGATTTTTTATGTTACTTAGCCTAGCAAACCTATATCAAGCTTAGTTGGCTGTTAAAGCATTTAGCAACATAGAAAATGTGTGCTCCAAATAATTGCCAGAGTGTAATCCAAAATTCACATCTGATTATTATTTGCGAAATAGTTGAAAAGATTCATATTAATAGATTTTGACCTAGAGAATATGCAGTTTAACATTTCCTCTACATCAGTTTCTTGAATTCTCTACAATGTTTCCTCAGTCTCTAAACTGCACAGGCACAGATCTACCGTAAGGAAAAAAAAAAAAAAAAAAAAAAAAAAAGAAAAGAAAACAAAATCAATATTTCTACTGTTGTAATATCGTTTTATTTTTATAATAAGCCTCAATATCTTTTAAATCTCTTAGAATTTTTAAAAATTAAGCTTTAGCACATTCTATCAACTTACTGTAAGAAACATTGTAAGAATTGTTTATAGGAAATGGTTACTAGTTTCATAAATTTGTTACCACTACAGTTTATTTCACAGTGGTTTTGTATGAGGAATACAATCACCAAACTATTTCTTTGGAGTTTTAAAAGGTAATTGTTATACTTACATTGAGTAATCTGTATTGTTTTGTTTTGAATCATGAACATTATTGATAATGTAACTTGTTAGACTTCCTTCTTTGGAGTGTATTCTGAAATGCTCAGAATCTAATTTTGAGAATTTGAGGTCACATATAGCATGTAGACAAGATATCAAAACAATTGTTTTCCATCTTTATATTACTTAATATTTTCAAAAGTTATTTTATTTCAATTGTATATTACTTTCTACCACTGGGTTACATATATTTCATCATTTTCTATGTAAACTTTTTGGAATATGATAGAATATATATTGTTAAAAGCATTGGCCGGGCACGGTGGCTCAAGCCTGTAATCCCAGCACTTTGGGAGGCCGAGACGGGCGGATCACGAGGTCAGGAGATCGAGACCATCCTGGCTAACACGGTGAAACCCCGTCTCTACTAAAAAATACAAAAAAAAAAAAAAAAAAAAAAACTAGCCGGGCGAGGTGGCGGGTGCCTGTAGTCCCAGCTACTCGGGAGGCTGAGGCAGGAGAATGGCGTGAACCCGGGAGGCGGAGCTTGCCGTGAGCTGAGATCCGGCCACTGCACTCCAGCCTGGGCGACAGAGCGAGACTCTGTCTCAAAACAAACAAACAAACAAACAAACAAACAAACAAACAACAACAAAAAAAGCATTATGCTTATTATTCACAATCAAAGTGTAAGATGAGAAATTACTAAACCTATTTTATTTAAGATAAATTTATGAATCTCTAACCATTTAAAGTCATGGTTTCCCCTGAGAAATAGTCACAGATACGTGTATATATGTGTATAGATATATATGTGTGTATATATATGTGTATATACACACATATACACATACATACACACATATATATACACACATATACACACACACAGTCTACATAAGTTCATTTGGGTCATTTGAGTCTGTTACCATTACCTCTAGTAATTCAATAAAGGAATGGTAGCTAAATAACCACAAAAACACTCTATAGATTTCATAGAGTTCAGGAACCTTTAAGTTGTAAGACACCAAAATCCTGTACAATAGGAGACTTCCACTTGGAAAATTATAGCAGATCTTTGGCTACCAAACATATTTGAACCCCCTTCTTATGCTTAGGGTATTTCATAAAGAATACACAGCAGATAATTCATTCTATTAAAGAGATTAGCAGATATATCCACTTCCTAAGGTAGCTGTGTGAGAGCATCATCCAGTGTCCAGATTGTAGACTCCTGAGGTGCTGCTATCCTATGCTAAAAGAGACCTCTGCAGGTAATTTGGACATTGTTTCTGTCTTCATTGCCCTACACCTGATCATCTGCTCCCTTTTGTATATTCTGTGAGTTGCCCAATAGTTTTTTAAAATTAAAATAATTGAAGTGTATAATGTTGTTCAGAAATAAGAATTCTGATTGATATAGCTGGTACATAACTAGCCTGAACCTCTCTTTTATAGATTTGAGGATATGACATGGAGACAGAAGAACAGCAGAATCATAAGCAAAGCTGGATAATGAATAGAAATAGGAGTGAATAGAAGTGGAGAAAGATGAGACAGATCACTACAGAAAAGAGCAGAGGATACAGACTTCTGAGGTATAACCAAGACAACCAGATCACACGAGCTTCTGTCACTCACCCCAACTGTTTTGTTGTATCTTCTTGTCCAAGGATTCATCTATTGTTTCATCACTTTATCTGAACTTTGTGTTCCCCCCAAATGGATGCTTTTGCGTCCTCAAATTCAAGCATATCTCCTTAAGACGTTCCCCCTTACCACAGTATAAGCTGTTACTAAGTTTTATAAGAGCAGAGACCAAGGCTGTATGTTTTATTCTGCACCATGTATTCAGTTTGTGGCACAGAACCTCGGACATTGTTGCTTGAAATACATGACAATGAATGAAGAAGTGAAATTAAAATAACAGACACAATAAATTACATTTACACAGAGAAATATTTTGATAAATTATCAATTAGTTCAATCTCATTTTGACTCCATGCAGACACACACACACACACACCACATACACACACACACACACCTATTTGTCCCTTTATTTTTAAAAATTCTAAATGAGAGAAATGTTTCTGATAGTTGACTAGGGAACAAAAGGCATGTTTACTTATTCAAATTCGTGAACTTCTCTGAGAAAGAAGATGATATTTTCCTTTTCTCTCTAAAAATAAATGTCTTTCTAAAAAACACAAACACTATCATGAAACCTAATACCACCTGATATTATTTATTATTCCAGTTTTCTGTCTCCTGCTGCATTAGATCTTTGTTCTGATGCAATCTTTTTGAATATCTGCCTATAGAGCTTGCTTTATGCTACCCTTAACAAACATCTTCTTTCCCCAGGAGGTTTTCTTTGGTTAATAACACTCTATAAGTACTTAATGTGACATTATGATTTGTTGCAAGTGTAGCTTGAACAGTATTTGACCTCATATAGTTCTATAGATCACTATTGATTTAAAGTGGCAGACCAGATTCTCTACATTAGCCTGCACCACATTTTTAATACATCAATACAACATAATTACTCCAAAGGAAACAATTTTGTCAGTGGTTCTAAAGCAGTAAACAGAATACAAATCTCAGGGTACTTTCCAAAGTTATTGATAAATATATCTAAGAACCAAATTGTGTATCACAGAAAATCATTGTCCCACAAAATATTTTGTAAGGAAAACATAAAGGATTGACTCTCCTATCAGGGAACTATTTTTAGTCCCCCTTTAAACAAGTGGATGCCCTTTGCAGTGTATTGCAGTTTATTTAAACCCAATTAAACCAAAAACATCTCTGCATTATTTCAAATGAGGAAATTACCAAGATAGTTGCCCCCACACATTGCTGGATTCTCTAAATCATGGTTCACTTTTAAATTAAATTATCAGAATAAGAGTTAAAAATGGCAACTGTGAAAATTTCCTTTCCAAATTTCTAATAATATTCCTTCTTCTGCTTAATATACTTCCTTCAGTCTTAACCCATGTAATCCATCACATGTAACAAATTTAAGTGAATAACACATTTTAACTATAGCATAAAAATTATAGGTTCTAACTAAATATTGTTTAGTTAAATCTCCAATCTCATTTGTAGTTTATATTTGCAAATACTAAAATATTAATTAGGACTTGATCATCATTTCCTTTTGTTCTCCTCGTATTTGGGGGGACCCCAAAACTTCTACAACTTGTGGAATTACGATTCTATTCTCTTTTTTTAGATTTTTAAAATTGATATATAAGAGTTGCACCTGTTATGCCATACATGTGTGACTTTGATACAAGCAAATAATGTCTAATGATCAAATCGACCAAATCAAAATAATTGCGATATTTATCACCTTAAATAAGTATTATTTATTCATGTTGGGAAAAGTCCAAATCTTCTCTTCTATTTTGAAATATACAGTATGTTATTATTAACTTTAGTAGTTCTACTGTAATATTGAACATTGGAACTCATTACTTCTACTAATTATATTTTTGTATTTATTAAACAACTCTCTTTTATCCCCACCTCTCCCTACCTTTCCCACCCTCTGGTAACCAACATTCTATTCTCTGCTTTCATGATAATCAACTTTTTTAGATTCCACATATGAATGAGAATATGTAATGTATGTCTTATTGTGCCTGACTTATTTCACTTAACATAATGTGCTCCAGTTCCAACTATCTTGCTGCAAATGAAAAACATTCACTTTTCATGGCTGAATATTATTCCAGTATATGTGTATATACCCATTTTCTTTATCTATTTATAATCTGATGAACACTTAAGTTAATTCTCTGTCTTGGCTATTGTGAATAGTGTTACAATAAACATGGGAGTGTATACATCTTTTCAAAATACTGATTTTCTTTTCATTTTTTGAATATATACCCAGCAGTGGAATTGCTGGGTCATATGGTAGTTCTATTTTTAGTTTTTTGAGGGACCTCTATTGTTCTCCACAGTGGCTTTACTAATTTACATGAATTATATTATTTGTTGTTATCTTGTGTTTTCAGGTTTGGTAATGTGTTCATCTACACATTTTTTCTTGAGTTTTATTAATGCCACTTTATTCCAGGTCAATATTTACCTTCAGCATTTTCATTTGTAATAATATTATTTTATTATTTCCCAGAGGTGCAAAAAATCATTGCTGTTGGAAGCGAAGTTCCTCTTTGTTGAAGTTATCACCTTGAAAATGACTATCTCAAAAACTTAGCTGGCATTACTCTGGGTGTTCTATCAGATGTACCTAACTATGCTGCTCTCACAAAAGTCATGATGCAGCAAAGTGATGATGCAACAGTTTATTCAATTTCTCTAAAAGGAATAAGCTTTCTCCATCCGTACTGCATCCATTAATTCTATAAATCTGAATGAATGAATTTTTCTATTGGTCAAACAATCGTTCCATTGAGATGGATAAATGTGTCAGAGTTTACTACAATTACCTGTTTTCATATGTGAATTTACTGTGACTATAAGCTCCTCAAGTCTAGGAGTCTTTTATTTCCTTTAATTTGCAGTACCAAGCAAACATTCCACAGAGGTCATCTGAAATAAAGGCTTAGTGCATAATTAATTTCTAAAGGACTAGTGTGACATTTATCATAATACTCTAGATATACTCAGAGTTATCTATTCAAAAGCATGTTTTCTATGAGAAGTATGCTAAGAAAAAATAAGCATATGAGGGGTTTAGTAATATGTAAGGTAAAATAATGAAGGCCAAGTGACTGAGAAAATACAAATTTTAATAACTTAGTATTTTATAACAATAAATTGTATCAATTAGTATACACTTCACTGTTCTCTGTTCCTAGATTCTAACAACAGGCATACTTGGGGATATTACAGGTTCAGTTTCAAACACCACAATGAAGTAAATATCACCATAAAGTAAACTGTACAATTTTTTTGTTTCCAAGTGCATATAAAAGTCATGTTTATACTAAACTGAAGTCTATTAAGTGTACAATAGCATTATATCTAAGAAAACAAGGTACATACCTTAATTTAAAAATACTTCACTGCTAGAAAATGTTAAAAAGTCCTCTGAGTCTTAAGTAAGTTGCAAATTGTCTGTTGGTGGGGGCTCTTGACTTATTGTTGATGGCTACTGGCTGATGAGGGTGATGATTGCTAAAGGTTGGGGTGGCTGTGGCAATTTCTTAAAACAGGGTAAAAACGAAGTCTGCCGCAATGATTTTCTCATCCTTTCACAAAAGCTTTTGTTGTAGCATGGAACATTTTTTGATACCATTTTGCCCACTATAAAATTTATTGCAAAATTAGTCAATCCTCTCAAATCCTGCCACTGCTTCATCAACTAAGTGTACATGGTATTACAAATCTTTTCTTGTCATTTCAACAATGTTCATAGCATTTTCACCAGAAGTAGATTCCATCTCAAGAAATCATTTCCTTTGCTCATTCATAAGAAGTATGTCTTCATCAGTTCAAGTTTTATCACGAGATTGCCATACTCAGTCACATCTTCAGGCTTCAATTTTAATTCTAGTTCTCTTGGTATTGCTATCATATCTCAGTGACTTACTCCACTGAAGTCCTGAGCCCCTCAAAGTCATCCATGAAGGTTGGAATCAACTTTTTCTAAATGTCTGTTAATGTTCGTATTTTTATCACTTGCAATAAATCACTAATGTTCTCAATGGCATCTAGAAACTTCTTTCCAGAAGGTTTTCAATTTACTTTTCACAGTTCTATCAGGGGGATCACTATATATGGCAGGCAACACATTACACAATGTATTTCTTAAAGAATAAGACTTAAGGTTCAAAATCACTCCTTGATCCATGAACTGCAGAATGAATGTTGTGTTAGCAGGCATGAAAACAAAATTAATCTCCTTACACATTTCCATTAGATCTATTGGGTGAGCTGTTGCATTGTCAATGAGCAGTAATACGTTGAAAGAAACAGCTTTTTCTAAATAGTAGGTCTCAACAGTGGGTTTAAAATATTCAGTAAACCATGATATAAACAGATATATTGTCATCCAGGCTTTGTTCTTCCATTTATAGAGCAAAGGCAGAGTAGACTTAGCATAATTCTTAAGAACCCTAGAATTTTCAGAATGGTCAATGAGCACTGGCTTCAACTTAAAGTCACCAGCTGCATTAGCTCCTAATTAAAGACTCGGCCTGCCCTTTGAAGTTTTGAAGCCAGGCATCACCTTCTCTGTAGCTATGAAAGTCCTAGCTGACATATTTTCTTCAATGTAAGCCTGTATTTGACCATAAATCAAAACCTCATAATTGATCATTTATGCAGCATAATTTAAGTAAATAACTCGAGCAATCTCAAATAGTGAGCATGGTAGAGCACAAAAATGGCCACACAATCTTTCACACAATCATTATGATTCTCTAATATCTCTTTGCTATTCCTTTCAACAAGAAGTGACATTCTCTGCTACTTGAATCTGGACTTTAACAGTTGGCTTACTTTATTCAATGGGACATTAGTAACTGTGATGTAATTATAGATGTGAAAAGTGCATTCGGACGTACATGCTCTCTGCTATTTCAAATCTTGACACTGTGTATAGAAAATACTAGTACGGTCTTTTGGATCTGAAGAGATAACATGCAGCAGATGTGAGTCCTCCATTCTGAATCCCACTAGACCAAGCAGGCTGTCTGCAGTTAGATAGGTGAGTGAGGCTCTCCTGAATCACCTAACCACACAAAATTTAGGAAGAATAATTGCTTGTTTAAGTCACAGGATTTTAAGAAATAAAAATGTTTGTTGCTGTAAGAAAACTAGAGTTGTGGTTTTAAGCCACTTTTCTCAGTAAATGAATTCTGTAAGTATACAACCTAGGGATTAAGGATAATAGTCACTCTATCAATGGGCCTTGTTTAATTACTACATTGCAAGATTCTGTAAGCATTTTCCAATAGCATTTGGTACTGCACTGAATATTAAAATTTATTATAAAATTTATTACAAAAGAGAAATAAACCTTCATAGAGAATATAATATTGTTAGTAACTTTAGTTCTGTGAAAGATTGTTACTCCCTCCCCTCCTTTTAGATTAGGCCTTGAGTTTTAAATGTTAAAACAAAAAAAGAAAACCGCGATAAAACGCTGGCAGATGTTTATTTTTCTGCAGTCCATCAGAATTTTTTTTTTTTTTTCTGTTTTAAAATAGCGTTATTTAAATCATACTGGTTCTAAAAATTATCATTTAAATATCATTCCAATTTTATGGAAATTCAAAACGAAAACAGGAATGGTAAAGTCACTTATTGAGTCTTTACTACACAGTAATTAAGCACTGTGATAACTGATTTATATATTCTAGCTAATTTAATTGTTACAAGAGATATTATCTCCAATTCATTCGTGAAAAAATGCCTATTCATTTAATGAAAGTCATGTTGTCATTGAGTGGAATAGCTAGGGTTTGAACTGTGTCTGCTTACTCCAAAACCTGTGCCTTTAACTGTGGTGTGTTCTTGGTCCTTCTAAGTATGAGCCCAAATTTAAATCACTGGTGCTTATTATCAGCTGTTATTAAAAGCATTCTGAAAAAATAAACATGTCTTCTTTCTGAAGATTCATTAAAAAATCATTTTTTTTTTCTTTTGGTCAGGAATGTTTTAATGACTATGCCACAGAAACACAGCATCACATGTAGCCTCAGACTTGCCCACAATGAGTCAAATGTCCTCAGCATCAAAAATAATGGAGTGAGAAGGCAAATTCATGACTAACATAAAGTCCCCAAACAAGGAGACAGCATTTACCATCTCTATCACCATTTTCTTCCTATTTTGGCATTTCTTGTTTAGCTTATTATTTTAACCAATAATACTTAGATTCACAACTTAATATATTTATAGTATTTAACATGCATGAACTGTGTTAGTCTTAGATTATTTTCGTAACTATTGAGAAATGAACTAGTAAACAATAAAACCAATACATAGCTTAGAAACTTGTCTGAGGTTACCCAAAAGAAAACATTAGAGCTAAAACTAATCTCTTGTGACAAAATTAATGTTCTTCTTACTTTTCTCAGAAATTTTGTGAAGAGTTGTCAAGTTTTGTTAATGTTCTGATGGCTTATGGAGTCAACAGAACATGTTTTGAAGCTTAACTTTGCTATTAGCTGTGTGATGTTAAATTCTTGAATCTCTGTTCTTTCTTTTGAGCCCCTCTTTCCTACAAATAAATGTGCTGCCACACCAGCAATTATTGCTACTAGGACTGGACACCTCTTCATCCTCAGGGCCTATACCATCATTGACGGTCTGTGGTCAGTTTTTTCTGGAAAAAAGGAAGACAGACTCCCCATGTTCTGATGTGAGAAACAAAAGATTGTATCCTCCCTTGTGGGTTGCATTCTTTTGGGTAGTTTTCAAAGCAACATTGTTTATATCTCAATATTTAACAGATTTTCTTTTAACATGATGCTTCCTTCATATTTTGTCTATAACCCAATAAATCTCCTAGGAGAAAACTCAACTAAAAGAAGATTGCTCAAACAAGCTTAGACCAGTTATCTTGGACTCACAGAAGAGAAAAATTTCTGGGAAAAGCATGACACTTTTTATTTCGCATACCACCTGCCCAATCTTTCGTGGAACTGGGTCTGAGTTTAAGCAATACAATGACAGCCCAGGACTGAAAATTAGAAATACCCTAGGCAGCATATATATTTTACACTACTTTTTGTTTATTTTTAAAATAATATAACGTATATTAGAGAAATAAACACCAAGTTTTTTAGTGAAAATGTAAATGAATCTACACATGTGCACACTATACAAGGGATTATTTTAAGTCATGAATTTTAAAAAGAACTTCCTCAGAGAGATGAGAACAGATTTATAACCAGCTGGCGCCAGGCTATATTTGGCATATGGAACCTAGATTTAGTTATCATCCTCTTCAAAGTCCATGAATACCATTCTAACAACACTATTCAGCATGTAGGACAAATGGTTGGGGAATTCCTTTTAGCAATCTCCAAGTGATGGGAACAAGGTCAAATGTCATCACAATGTGCTGTAGTTCTCAAGGTTTGAGTCATTAACTAGGTTCTCTGAGGCAGCCAGAGATGTCATTGCTGCAGGGAAGCCAGCAGTATTTTGAAAGATGTTTAAGGGTGGCAGGTTGTTTTCTGTGTTTTTGTGTGCTAGCATAGACTTATGGTTTTGTTAAACAAAAAATATGTGGAAGATGTTAAGTTCTGAGAACCAGACCACTGGGACAGACAAGGTGCCTGTCTTCCCCGCACAGACAGGCACCAACACACTCTGTGTGCCTTTGTTTTTAAAGAGACCTCTATATTCATTGCTAAACAGATACGGAGTTTCTCTGTGTCGGGATTTTTATCAAATCTCAGGTCCCATCAGTATCCCCTACCTTATTAGTACTTATTATAAAGAAAACAGATTTTCTTCTACAGTCTTATTGGTAATGCCAGAGATTCTTTCCCAACTTCTCTGAAAAATTCTTACTACACCCAGCTTGGTCGTCTGTCTGTCTTTCAGAAATTTTCACCCTTCTGAATATTAGTACACAAACAACTGGACTAGGGATAGGCCTCTGGTTCAATAGGATCAAATATGATTGCCTCCCTCAGAAATTTAGATTTGCAACCTATAAAATTCAGTTTGTTTTCAACTATTAAAACCTAGGAATTAATTTAAATTCCAAGCCGAAATGACTGCATTTCTCCTTTATTCAAGTTCAGCAAAGAATGGGCTGCAGTTGGCTCTAGTTCCTCTTAAGAACTTGTACTTTGCTTCTGCATGACAATCCTCTTGCAATTTTCAGACACATTCTCTTATTATACTTACCTCAGCTTGGGTGGATTCTGTTTCTTACAATTAAATACTTGCTGAGGAACAACTGGGGAGAGAATTGTTTATTTAGCTAAGGTGAACCTTTGGAATCCCCATATTCAGAATGGCCAATGGAAACAGGCTTTCTCCTACCACATAGACTCTGCTGTTCATTATTTCACAGCAGGTTTATGGTACTGAAAATGTGAAGACAGATATGCATGGTGTTCCTAGTGTCTCCTAAGGAATTGTAAACTCATGGAAAGAGATTGCTTCGAAACTTTGCTTCATCTTCACCTTTATATGTAAAGTAAATTTTACTCATGCTTCATCATTTTTTGGAAAGATGTATCTTTTAGTGAATGCATTTGAATCCAAATAATATTTTCTCATTATTACTGATTTTTAAAATTCCTATGAATCTTGGTATACAAGATTCAATGTCAACTGGGATGTTTTATATAAAAACCTAACGCTCTGATATGGATCTGGCTTTTCAGATTTATCTAACCTTATGAAACCATGTGCCTATTACTTGAATTCCCTCTCATTCTTAGCTGTATAACCAGGTTTTTCTTCCCAATTATCTACACAGCTCAGTCCAAAAAAGATTCATATTCTATCTATTATAGATTATTTGAAATTTAAAAAATATTATTTAGAAAAATGCATGCAAAATCATATTACTAACTACTTCAGTTAGGTAAAGTCAAAATATCTCTGAAAAGCATCTTGTGTCAATAAAGTTGGGCCCATCTTCTTACAAAGAAAAGTGCAATTATTATTTGTTATTAGGAATTAGAAACTTTACAGCAGAAAAAAATCCAAGTGCTAAAAGTCACTTACAAATGTTCTTAAGAGAAAGAAAAAATAGCGCTCGTGCATAATTCAAAAGTTGGTGATACATTTCCAAATACTCTGGTATCTTTTGTTATTTTACAGCCTTTTTTTAAGGGGAAAAGAACACCATGGCAACCAGTTTTGACTGGTTATAAAAAGATAAGTCAACTGGTTTCTTAGCATTTTGCTATACGATTAAGAATTTTCTCTTAACCTCACTTTTCAATATCTTCTGATATTCTGTAACCAAGCATCTAGAGTGTTTCTATGGTCAGAGGAAAAAGATAATATATAATATGTGTTTCGAAAGCTTAAACATTTACAAAAAAAAAAAAACAGTCTGGGTGTGGTGGCTCACGCCTGTAATATCAGCACTTTGGGAGGCCAAGGCAGGCAGATCACGAGGTCAGGAGTTCGAGACCAGCCTGACCAACATGGTGAAACCCCGTCTCTACTAAAAATACAAAACTTAGCCGGGCGTGGTGGCATGCGCCTGTAATCCCAGCTACCCAGGAAGTGGAGGCAGGAGAACTGCTTGAACTCGGGAGGTGGATGTTGCAGTGAGCCCAGATAGTGCCACTGCACTCCAGCCTGTGTGACAGAGTGAGACTGTGTCTCAAAATAAATAAATAAAATCTCTGTGAGAAAAAAGATGTGTGTGTGTGTGTGTGTGTGTGTGTGTGTGTGTAATTTCCTAACCTTTCTGGGCCCCAGTGATCTCTTTTGATATCTACGGTTCTCTTTTTACATAGCTAGAATATACAATGTTAGAGTATATTAAACAAAATTAGGCTACGTATCTTCAAAAGAGTTACTTTGGGAAGTGAAATAAAAAATGAAACAATTTTTGTTTGTATAAGTAACTTGAGAGTAATCAAGATAAATGGAAAGTACTAAGAAACTGGATGATGGTTGATGCCAATTCATGAAGTTGAAGAAATCAATTTGCTTTCATAGTATTGTAGACAAATTGGATTTCCCTAGGCAATCTAGGTGAAAGAAAATGAAGTTTAAGGAATACGGACAAAATAGTTAATATTAGTGAAAAACAGTGTGCATAAATCATGGCTAGAAGATGGTATCACTTCAGTGAAGTATATTGAGGGAATTTTTAAGATGCAAGAAGTTCTAAAAGGCTCTTGTAAAACATTTTACAATATTGTTTAATGGATAAATCATAGCTCCCATCACTATCTCTTGGTAAAAAATACGTATGTTAATTACACATTCATAAGACTGTTTTATCTTATGTTAGGAGTTACTAACTTACAAGAAATAATGAAAAGTCTGAGTTCCTTATTTGAGAAATTAGTTACAATTAGAAGTAATTTATAAGGAAGTAGAAAGTGGATTAAGACATGAAGTTATGTGTATGTATGCTTTCCAGGAATTAAACGGCATTTTTCAGTCATAAGACTTTGACATGGATTTGGAGGTGTTCTATTGGAGATGATAAGATGGATGATAGGATCAGGAACATTTCTATCATCCATCTCCCAACTCTGTGTAGATTACAAATAAAATTTCACATAACAACCATAAGTGAGCACAGATCATGGTTTGGAAATCTGAGGTATGTTTTCCCTAGGGATAAACATACATGGACTTGTCTTGAGGACACATGGGATACCACCATCAGCTACCACTTCTCATTAGGACTGTGGAAACATGTGGAAAACACTTACATCAAAGTAAGCTTTAACATATGTAAACATTGGCTTAAGACAATGCTTCAGTGTGGGAAAAGAAAGATTCTTCTGACTATAGTACACAACCAATTTTAGATTGTCCTATGACATGTAGACATACATTTGAGATATAGGGAGAGAAGATGACATTGATATGTGAGTAAAAGTCACTTTATAAATTAGATCATATGTGAGATAGCAGAGTGCAACACCAGAAGTATAGTAAGTGAATGAAGTCCTTTGTTCTGAAGAAAAATCTGTGAGACTTTAAAAAATCAAGCAGAAACAGCTATGCATTGGCACTGAATCATTAATGCCTCCACATACGGGATGGTAATTCCAAGAAGCCACCTTTTTACAAGTTTCATATCGGCTTCTGAGAGGTAATAGAAACTATGACCTAAGTCTCAATAAACTTAGAGATGGTACTTCAGCCTTCTTATAGCCAACATCAAATAGGAATTCAGATCAAGGTACAACAAACATGATTCATGACATGTAGAAGAAGAAATAATGGCCTTCGTGCAGATAAGAATTTGCTTAGGGATGTCTCGATCTGCTTTTGGAAGACCTCCAGGAATGGAGAAGACACTACAATCAGGTTCCCACTGGAGTAGAAAAGGATTTAAGACACCGGAATAAAATTACCTTCTTTTCTTTTTTTTTTTTTTTTTT